>NC_132942.1:27155000-27302500 GCF_034638445.1 Ciconia boyciana
TTCTTAGTTGTGGGTTTTGTATCATGCTAATTTTGCCAACTGTGACAGACTGTACTTCAGATGCATGGCAATATGATGATTAAGAATAGGAACTATGTTCAGGGAAAATCCCCCTTTTCAGTAACACGGTGTATTCTTTTTTCCCAACCAAAATTTTCTACGGTTGGCACCAAATTTTATTTTTCTATCATTCAGCCTTGTCAAGAGAGGACTCAGAATAATAGTCAAATAATGCTTAATTCCCTGATGTTGGTACCTGATGATGTGCTTTTTGTCATATTTCTTCTGGGACTGAAGCCTTTTCAGTTGAAATCATTATTACTTCAGCTAAGGGTCAGTGAGGCTAAACAGCTGTTGGTGATCTAATTACAGGGTTTTGCAGAGAATAATTTCAAGTTTGTCTCACCAGTTCAGACCCATTCTAATTGCTATTGCTACTCAACTCAGCCAGTATTCAAGTAAACCTCTGCAGAGGTCTGTGGGTGAAGGCTTCCACATGCATGTCTCTTGGCTAATCCTTATCCGGCAGGTCCTAGAAAATCTGTGTATATTCTTGGGAGCTTTGCCTTTTGAAAGATGAGGGAAGGAGAGAAATATTTGCCATAGCATACAAAATGCAGTTTCATATAAACAATGCCTTGTGTTATATAAATTAGCTCCGGTGCTATCAAATAAAATTATAGCAAGGAAACCAAAGTGCTGTATTTGAAGACTTTTTGTCTCTTTCGTTTAGTTTTGTTAGTTGAACCTTCTGTTATAGAAGTAGAACAACTGATGGTCTTTTCGGTGTTTTTGAAAACACAGATTTTCTTTGAAAATAAATAATTGCATGGAGGATTATATTTATTAGAAGAGCTAAGCAATGCCATGAAGATAAAGTAGTTCTTTTTTTCTTTCTTAGGACTTGCATTGTTTTGTTCGTAACCTTGATGTGTAGGGAAGAGAGGGATTGGGGAAGGAGAGGGAAGGCAGATAGTGCTTCCCTCATAAAATATACAGAGAGCTGTGCGTATAGAAATGTCTCTATGAATCTGTTCATGGCTCTTTTTTGACTGACTGGCTAAATTACAGTTTCATTGTTCTAAATCTCCAAGGACTTTTCCTGAGATCTTGTAACTAAAGCTGTGCATGTTGTGAAGCTTTTCCTACCTGTCACTATGAGCTGCAGATACAACTAATTTTACCTATTTTAGTTAACCTCTCAAGGAGCAATGCAATTACCTTATAAAAAGCACGGTTGTTGGGGAAATAATATGACATTTTCAGATATTTCTATCAGGCAAGCATACAGCTGTTTAAAGCAGTTATGGTGTCCAGCAGCACTGGCATGGCCTTTGAGCTGTGTTGTGGTTAGAAAGCAGATGCCAGAAAAAGAAGTGTTGAAAGAAAAGTTTCGTTTCTTTAAGCTGTTCTGTGGAGTGCTTGGAGAGAGTGATCCCACTGAGCAGCTCTGTGGTAATGTTCCTCCTCCAGAGAAATCGCTCTGCACCCTCACAACAGCATGAAGAGGTAGTGGACTCCCAGGACATTCCCAGAAAGCATGGCCCACTAAAATGGCTGGCAACCTGCATTGGCACCATTTTGATAGTAACTGTGATTTTGGCTCTAACTGGTTTTGTCAAAGCGCTGGGAGTCCTGCTAATGCTATAGGAGAAGGACTGTCTTCTGAGATGGCTTGCTTAGTGGCACACTAGAAATATTTGTAATTAGAAAGAAAAAGAAAAAAATAGCGGCACTGTCTGAGGTATACTGAAATTATATAAAGGATTTTTGAGATTCAGCTGCTTTTCAAGGAGAGTTAGGTCCATCCTTGCTTTTTCTGTGACTTTACTGTGTTCTGTCCATGCATGTGCAATTGTACAGACACATCGCATCTGAGGAAATAAAAATTCCCTACACTGCAAAACTGCTGGCTCATATTTCTAAAGTTGGACACTTACAGGAAATTAATTCTTAGAACAGAGTTTTCAGAGCAGAAGAACCAAGTTCTGTTGCATCTCTTGCCTCGTGACTGTACAAATCTCCCACATCTATTGCCTCTTTCAGTGCCAATGGGACCTTGCAACACATCTGCAACTTCAGGACATTTCACACCTTATATTGCTGACTGGTTTGCATTCAGGCAGCAAGTTCCTGGGTAGGAGAACCTCATGGAGAGTCTCCTGCCCTGTCTTGGTCTCCCTTCCCTCCTGTTAGAATAACAGGAGAGTGGTTATTTATTTTTACTAGCCATGGAGAGATGGCCTTATGGTTATACTGATTTTGTGCTGTTTAGGACTACTTACAGATAAAACTGTGATAAATCTTCAATGCCATTATTACGGTATTATAACTGATGCCTTTCTCTCATAGCTTCCTGGGAATATAAAGAAATGCTATGGGCCTTGTGCATGACAATATCAGCATTTGTTTAATGCATTTTTCAAGCATTGTTTTGTTTCAGGCACAATGACAGCGTTTAGTTCTTTAAAAGATCCAGAATAGCAACAAATGTCTTTGGACAGACAGTGCAAGTTCATTAATTCATACTAATGACTGTAAGAGATTTGTTTTATGATAAACTTCATAATGTGCAAGTAAATGACAGTAGTATATTTTGTGAAAATAATGAAGTCTTCCTAATGTGAGATCACTTTATAGCTTGCTGCTATTAAATCTTTGCCAAGAAATAGAGATGTCTATTTTTTGCAGAAAATCTTAAAGTTGGATGGTGAAATGTAGTTTATTAGGCAGCCTAAAAAGAAACACCATACTCCCCCATCCACTTCACAATTCTCCATCAATGCTTTTCCCCACCCACAGCAGTCTCTAGGTAACCATTCTTCTGAAGATGAGACAGGGAACTGGGAACTCTGCCACACACCAGCTCACACTAAGGTTATCCTTTCTAAAATCTTCACTTTGGTAACTTGCTTAATGACTTATTATCTTACGAAGAAAATAATACTGAAATGCAATGTTAAGTGGGTGAGAATGCCTCCCTCTAGTGAAGTCAAGGGCTGAAACACCAGGTGCTACAAGACTACAGCATTAACAATGACTTGAGTGGCTCACAGAGTGCTGCCTCATGTTGAGCAGAAAAGTCCTTGCAATGTCCCTGGGCAGACTGGAGTGTTGCCTTCCTAGGAAACACTTGTGCTGGTTGAGAGCAGCTGAGCGCACCTTTGCTGTGCAATCAGCTGGAGTGGAGGGAAACGCTGTTTTCTGGCAGCATGGTTGGTGAGCTACTACATCCTCCAGCCTGTATTTTCATACAATGCAGGCAGTGGGATCTACGTTGTGCAGTGGGTCTGTCTTTAAAAGCTTGCCCAACATCAAAACGCATTCTTCTCATCAGCAGACTAAGCAGTGGCTAGACAGACGAGATCTGGAAGCACAATGTTTGCCTGTGCGAAGCTAAGTTGTGACCTGATGTCACTGAGCGGCGAATCGCAGGCACTGCGGAGGCCCGGCAGAGGCAGCACATTATCTGGTACCACTGCTCCAGCCCCTGCCACAAAGGCATTGCTGTAATTGCAGATTATCAGTGAAAACTGTGGGTGCAGCAAATGGTCTTTGTAAGACCACAGTGATGTTGCAACTGAAAATATTTTAAGTATTTTCTTTCATTTATGTGATTATTCCTACACAAAGCTGTTTTCTGGTAGTCTGGTGCGTGGCTGTGGTAGTTATCATGGACTGGGTTTTTTTTTTCTTTCTCCATAGTTATGCTATCAGCTTTTCATAATGGGGACCCAGTAGCTCTGTGGTCATCTCTTCTCTTCAAAATCAACTACACTCTCTTCCACAAGTCTTTGAAGATTTTTGGCGTCCTTTGCCATAGGTTGCATGTTAGGGTCAAGCTTTTGAGTCTCCTAATCACTCAGTTCTGGCATAGTCCTGTTGCCACTAAAGCCTCTTTTCATGCCTATTTAATGCCTTAGAAGTGCTTTCAAGTGGTCTTTGATAAATCATAGTAAGTGTTATTCCAGTCGCTTAATAGCAGTACCTGCTAGAGTCTTTTTTAGCTCCCAAGGCAGCTGTTCCCTCTTGCCTTATTTTACCAGTGACAGTAATTCATTCCACTTGAGCTGACTAGCTTATTTCACATTTATTTGCACATTATGAGCAGTGTCATTCTACTTACCCTGCAGACAGTAAATGGTTTGAAAAATGCAACTGTAACAAATATTGGGCATGGGGAGGGGAATAGGAAAATGGAACCTTTGCGTTCGGAGCCCAAATAAAAACATAATGAATAAATAACATTTTGAAATTATCTTAATCATTGAGTATATGCAAAATCAAAGGTGCTGCATAAACTTGCATTATCCCTTTGAGAATACATTTATCTTTCCCACCAGCTAGTTTAGCTTCCCTAGTGTGGAGTTAAATAAAATATTACCCATCAGGTCAGGAAAATAATTAGTCCAGCATTATTGCCTCCTTCCTAAGCAATCAAACTTGACCCATATGTATTATGCATGTTTGCACACTGCACATCTGAGAACCAGTATGTATATAAACAGATGAATTTGGGCTCCATGTTTGCATACCCAGACAATACTCCTACTCCCCTCTATAGAGAAGGCAAGTTGAAAAATTATCAGAGCAAAAGCAAGCCATTTTTTTTGGTGTCCTGAAGAAATTTCTTTCAAGTAATCTTTTGCTGACTCTGGCAAGTAGTTATGAAAGTGCCACAACTTAGTATGACAGCAAGTTTTCCCCTTGTACATGACAAATTGCAGAAGTAGAAATAATGATGATGCTCTTGGCAATTGAGAAACGTGTTGTGTTTTGCTCTTGTAATAGAGACAGACAAAAGAACCTCAGATAGGAAGGAAATAAGCTCAGAACCTCCCAGAGACTGGGAAGTCCTTGGGGTGAAATCAGGATGGTCTCGTGCAATTCTTATGAGGAGGATATTTTGTTAAAGTCCCAATTCTAGGGGTCAATGAAAATACAAGATTTTTCATTTTAATTCATTAAAAGTAAAATTTCTAGCGCTCACAGCTTCTGAAACCAGTTAGGGAGTCCCAAATTGTTAGTAATTGGACTTGATAGCAGTGTTGTGTTTTGGTTAACAGACCCCAGCCTGACTCATGCCTCCAAGTATTACAGTGATAGTAGCAGGTAGGAGACATTAAAAAGTGGGACTAAAATGGGGCATGATGGAGGTGCACGGAAGTCACTGCTCAGCACTGAGCTCAGTAGGTTGAATCATTTCAAGGAAG
This sequence comes from Ciconia boyciana, assembly GCF_034638445.1. NCBI lineage: Eukaryota > Metazoa > Chordata > Aves > Ciconiiformes > Ciconiidae > Ciconia > Ciconia boyciana. The sequence goes on from NC_132942.1 coordinate 27,160,214, forward strand.
GGAGTTTTCTTTATAAGGTGTGAGCCCTTTCATTTTCTCCAGCTGCCTCAAGTTGTCTTTGCGCTTGCAGATCAGGTATGCTGTAAAAATTATTTCCTCTGGGGATATAGGATAATGCTGGATACAAGCTAAACCTATTATTTAAAGTCCTGAAAAAGTTCCCAGTAGATTTGAGAAGTAGGTTTGGGGTCCTGAGACTTTTTCAGATTTGATCAACATAGTTTTCTGCATCTATCCAAGTCCAGTATCTCTGTGTCTCCTCTGAACCTGTGCAGCTGGAGGGCAGCCAGGATGCAACTTTGAACTTTCGAGGCTAGACTGAGTTACATTGAAATGTCTTGGAATAGCCACCTTTGTTTGCCCAGGGATCATCCAGACAGTACAGACCTCAGCCCATCTCCATATTGTTTAATCTAAAAGCTTTAAATGAACCATGGGCAATCTTACTTAACACAGCATTCTTGCGTTTTCTGGTATTCACATGATCTCAATGTATTATTTTCAGTAATTGGATGGATTAGCAAGAATATGAGATTTCATACAGGGTGTCCTCATTTTGTGGTGGTCTATATGACAGGGAGTGGCATGCAGGTATTAGATTAATGGTGGCATTTGGGGAATCAGATTGACCACTTACTACATACTTTGAATTTTTATTGCCAGCTCAGTGTGGATGCACTCTGGGGGTTTTTTAAAAATCTGATAACACAATGCAATATTAACAACACAATCCTGGTGGGATTTTTTCTAGCTTTCTGAACTCGGGATAGTGGTGCCATCTCTTTTTGTCCCTGCAGAACCTAGTCACTCCCACAGAAACACACGTGGCTGAGGCTGTGCTGATGACTGCCACGCTGGCCGGGATGCCCAGCCCTCATCCTTAGTGAGCCCTGAGCTCAGCTGAGTGTGGCAGGGTGATGCTGCACTATCACCACAAGCATCTACTGCTCTAAGCGAGGCTTCTCCCATACATCCCTGTGCAGAAGTGCCACAGCTGAAATGCACAGTAACCACTAAGCACAGTTATTGGTGGCCTAGAAAGAGGGGCACTATTGCTTGTTGTTATAGCAGGGGATTGCAGCTGAGGTAACACAAACTGCTGATCTCCACCAGCAGATCGCGTTATAACTGAAGGAAGGTAGGTGATCTATGGTGTGGTTAAGCAGTGGCCTCAGCCTCAGAAAATCAGGGGTTTGTTTCTGCTGAATCTTGGAAAATCATGTACAATGGCTTGGTTTTCCTTCTATTTTAAAAACAAAAAAAAAGGAACAAAAACAAGGAACATTTTTTGGAGCAGTGAGTCTCTGAGGCCGAGAGCCACTTTCACACTATGTCACCCAAACCTGGGCAGCTGAGTGAAGGCAACTGGTCTTTTTCAAAAGGGCTGTGTTCTGCGTAATCTCACAGGATTTAAACCACATCTGGTGTTTCTAGATGCTGTTGAAATATAGGAAAATTATAGCACAGCACTTCCATCAGCAGTGACTGAGTGACAGAAATTGTGGCTGAGTTCCTGCATTCAAGCTGTGCAATATGCAGCTGTCTGGATAAGCAGTAGAACTTTATTACAGCCTTCACTCAGTGCAGTCGTCATCTTCCCATCTATGTTAAATGTTTTGTCTATAAAGTGTAAGCAGAGTGAGAATCCTAAACATTTCTGTCCTCTTTTGTCAGAACTGACCACTAATTTATAGCACTGCTGTTGGAAAGTCATCTTTCGTGGGAGAAAGAGCTCTAACTAGGAGGAATTGTTGAAAGTTTGAAGAAAGAAATTGAAAACATCCCTTACCTAACACTATACATAACAGAAACCCATAGCTTTGTCTCCAATGCATACAGCCAAAGCAGAAATCAGGTTCCAACTTTGTTTCCAACTTTCTGTTCATACAACAATGATATTCATAATAATAATATGAAGGTAGTTACTGCAGAGAAAGTTGGGAAGACCCAAAAGCTTATCTTTGAAATGTTCATTGCTGGCGGACAGGGTGATGGTGGTAAGCCTGCTTATGCCTGCTTCAACAACTTTGCTGCTGGCTAGTTATATTGGCATCCTACTGTTTCAGACCCCCAAATCGTGGCTGAACTCTGCTAATGCTGTGTTCTCTCTGCACCACCCAAGGTCTACTCTCAATTCTGGCGGATCTTGCTACTCTCCTCTCTGGACAAGTTATATCCCCGTTCTTCCTGGCAGTAGTGTGAGAACCCATGTCTGATGCTGCTGAGTCATCCCTGCTATTTTGCCTCTCGTTGCAGCAAAAATGAGAGTCTGTCAGACTGGTCCAGCAGGGCCTGCAACAGTGTTGGAGATGATGTTGTCCAACCTTCCTCCCATGTCTTCACATCTCTTTCTCTACCACTGTGAAGGTAAGGTGATGGTGTGCTAAAGAGTGCCAGGAGATGGGAAATGGGATTTGTTCTATTCAGCTTGGATATTCTTGTAAACGCTCTTGTAAATAATCTCCTCTGTTTCCTTGCTTTTCTCTGTGTGGTTATATCCTTTTGTTTGTCTCATTCTTTGTTGTTATAAGTTGTTTGTTATTTCTATTTCAATGCAGTTGGCATTGTCAATTGAGAGTTCACATTATGTTGTTGCCCTTGTGGCTATAGCGTGTTCCTTTCAGTTAAAGGATTTCAGGAATTGTTCCTTTGTGGTTGTATAATAATTAAACAGGGCTGTATCTTTGAATTGGTAGGATTTATGGCTTGTGTATCTTCTGTCCTATGTTTTTAAAAAGAAAACAGAATTATGTATTAATTGGTGACAGATGTTTAAAAAAAAAGTCTCTAATGAAAATCTGCAATGCCTTGTCTTGTCCTAGCCTAGTGCAGTACATCTGTTGTGGCTCAGTACAGAACCAGAGAAGCAGCAAACAGGCTGTTCCAGGCTCGCTGGCACAGCAAACCAACCTGGCTCCCCTTCCCAGCTCTGCCACAAACCACTTGCATGACTTTGAGCAAGTTCTGCAGCTTCTCCCCAGCTTTGTGCGTGGTGAGGGAAGGCATGCTTGCATGTCCCTAGAAAGCAATGTTGTGAAGGCAAATGCTCTTAAGAATTGCGATGTGCCCATTTGCGGCAGGAATGAAGCAGGAGGAGAGGACATCTGCCGATAAATGCCTAAAATCTACATTGGATGTAATTATATTTCCAGGATTTTAATTCTTAAATGCTAGACAAATGGGTAGGGATTTAGCAAAGCGGCAGGATTTTGTTTACTCAAATCCCAAAGGCACTGTTGAAATGCCTATATTCAGGGAGCAGTAGGAACTGTGAACATGGAGTATCTCCGCTCCTTCTTTGGGGGTGGTAACAGCGAGGCATGGAGGGTAGTGATTGCAGACTGCAGTCTGTTTCCTTGAGTGGCTTCAAGTCTGTGTATGTCAATGCTTCATTTGCTTCACGCTCTCCTCTCTCAGACAAATATTGTCCTTCATGTGAATCTGTGATGCAGTGATTATTCTTGGACCTGTGTGTTTCGGTGTCGATGTGTCTCTTGGGGTATATATATTAACATTGGTGTGGAATTCAAAAGCTGATGAAACCAAAAGGATGCATGTTGGAGCAAAGTACAGTCTCTTCCAGCCTCAGGAGAGGCCTGACTTCACTTTCATAAATCCTTCGTTGTGGCATGCAAGCTTCTCTGCTTCGTTGAGTGTGCTGTGTTTTGGAACATACGCACAAACGTACACACAAATATACGAAACATTTCTTTTGGCTATTTCCCATATGGTTTAATTTTTCAGAGCTCTGTAAAATCTCATGTGCAAATTCTGTTTTCATAACTTTTATTGTACATTAAAAGCAGAGTTTTGAATAATTGTTAAGAAAATTCTCTCCTAGTCCTTTTTAAGACAAAATCTTTGGTTGTTAATGACAGTGCAGGGAGTTGTTATGACTCTTGGTTTTGAAAGTAACTTTAGAAACTTTTTCCTGCTAATGGTTTATATTTTAAAAGCAGAGGGAATGATTGCTGTCTCCCTTTCTTTTCATTTAGTTCTTTGCTTTCCTCTTCCCATCTCTGAAGTGTTTATTCTCATGCAGAAATTATAGTAGCTGTTGCAAACCCTATGAGCCTAGTGAATCTGTGATTTAGCTCCTAATCCCAGTACTCTTCTCTTCTTCTCTCATCTCACTTATGTATTCCTGTGCAGTTTGTACTCCATTTGTTAATTCCAATTTGATTGACTGTGGACATCTTTTGAACTCCATAATGACCAAAATGCCAGTGTTTCACTATGTAACTTAGTATTACATCCGTGTCCTGAGCCACTACATCAGATGTTGTAGACCTCTAGATTTACTGTTTCTCTTTGAACTTTTTTCCCCTTAACACAGTTCAGCCATGTTGGTCTCTTGTTTCTCTGAAGCTCAAAGTCAGCAGGCTGAGACTGTGGCTCAATCCATTGGAAAAAGAGTGACAGATACAAACACAAAAAATAATTAGCTTCTTGTTTGCTGTTTCCAAATGTAATACTACACTTCAAACAAGACAATGCTATTCCATAGATCACAGTGATTGAGTGCAGATTAAATTGTTGTCTTATTATTTATCTATGGTAGGTCTGCCCATGAGCCAAGCTCCAAGCATTGAAAAGAAAAGAAAAAGTCCTTGCTGTGAGTGTTGTATATATTAAAGATAGACAAGTAGACAAATGTAGAAGAAAAGGAAAATAGGGAGGAAGATAGGCAAATTTTATGTAAGTTAATGTAATGAGCATGGTAGCACTGCTTTTGCAAAGGATTTGAAATGGATGGAGTGAGAACCTGTCCAATGCATTCAGGTGTGTCACATCTGTGACCGTAGCTCTGATTCTGTGGTTGTAGCTTGCAATACTTCAGGCACAGAAATGATGAGGGGAGAAGCTGACAAATGAGCAGGCAACTGGGTCTTGAATAGAGATGTAGATTAAATCCTCCTCTGTGGAAAATACATTTGTGCGGGAAAGAAAGATATTCATGAGGATGAATACAGTGAAGGTACAGTCTCTCATCAGTGCCCCTCAAGGATATAATAATGCTCCTCTGCTTTTTCTTTAGTGCTCTGGTTTTTTTACTAATACATCCTTACCCTTCATCTGCCACTTTTGCATAGATACGTATTCTCCCATACAAACTCTGATCCCAGCACATCTTCATTTTTCAAGGTATTGTTACTATGAAACACTACGTTCTTTTATTATAAAATAAATAAAGGAAAATGGGAAGACTTAGGAAGGACTACGTTTACTCCTGCAATGTACATTACTCCCAAATATAAATTTCCATTTTGTGTAGAGCCAGGTGAGCAAAGAAAATGGTGTGAAGGGATCACTGCAGAAATTGTTGATTTTTCCAAATGTGGTTCATTGGGATTTTTGAAATCCCAAAGCCTAATGAAAAAGTTTTGAAGAATAAAGTAACATATTTCTTTTGTATGTACATATGAAGGTATTTTCCAGATGTGACACAGATCCCAAAATATGTTGCTGTTATTCTAGGACACTGTATTTTTCTATGACATCCCTTTTGCACACCTCAACAGAAATCTCCTTAGAATTCAACTGAGACAATTCTTTTTTCAAATTAATATTAGATTTTTCTTATTTCTATTGACTATAATTAAGTAATAAAAAATGTAGGGGAATGTCATGCCTGATTTATTTTTAAATTTCTTTTTTCTTTCTCCTTTTTGCTTTCCAATCTAACTGCTTATATGGTCCTTTATAATTGTATTATCAGAGTGGTTCAAAGACAATGGTGAAAGATGACAAAGAGAGAAAGGAATGTTCAAAATCCAAGTGCATAAATAGGTTTTCTGGGGAACATCACAAAGGCTCTATTGTACTACACATAGCAGAGACAGAAAGGATACGTGCCTACCCTCTACCAGAAAATGCGGTAGACTTTTCCGCAGGTCACTTGCTGGTGTAATAAAGACTCTAAAAATATTTATGGGTACAAAAATGTTACTTGTAATATGCCACTACGTTTGTTCCACTCATAATTCAAATAATTGCCTTGGGTAATGTTTGCATACTGGTATGGTCAGACAGCATTATCTGTCTCCTGCAAAGTACTTATCTGTCTCCTGCAAAGTACTTCTGGCCTGAGAGAAGGCACTCCTGCTGTGTTCATTGTGGGCTGTGACAATCAGATGTTGATAGCTGTGCTTGAACTGTGCGGTGGTTTTTCAAGGTCAATAAAAATATTGGGCACTAAGAGAGGGAACGGAAGACCACCGACCTCATTTTGCTTGTGGCTTCGTCTCAGTTCAAAACCCTCCTGATGCATTATCTGAGTGAGTCTTTGGGAAAAAATATATTAATGCTCTCTTACTCGGTGCTGTTCTATTACCTATTCATCAAAAATATTGCTTTTGTGCATTTTTCATTATAAGATTCAACATTACCAATGTTAATAAAGAGAGAACTCCTTTTCTTTTCTTAGAAATAGAATATGTAAAGACATTGCCTCTTTGATGTTTCTAAGCCAATACAATATGTATTTGAATGAGGATAAAAGTCATTCTTTTAACAGAAGATCATCCAAGTCATTTCTGATGAAACTCAAGAGGAGCTTTTTTTTTTTTAGAGATGCCTAGAAATTAACATTAAAAAAGGGGGGAGCATCTCTTAAGAAGTAACAGCTAATGGAAATAAGTCATATATTTGACAGTATTTGTCAGGCTGCTGTTTCATGCAGGCCTGCGGTGACATCAGCCTCCATCACTGGGCTGAACTGTTCAGCAGTAGGTGCCTTTCATTCGAAGGGATGAGACCTTGCTGTCACAGGCAGGTATTTCATGTGATGCTATCCTGACCTGTGAATAGACTGCAGCTGGATTTTGCCAGTCCCTCCCAAAATTTCCCATGCTGCCATGGAGGCTCATGTGGGAATTTTTACTCTGGATTTTCCACAGACAATTGAGCAATACATGACTTTGTTTGAGCTGCTATAAATTTGAAGCTAACAAATTTTGAGGCCTGTGAAGGCTTGGGAGTAGGATGCTTCTTGAATACCGTCCCGGCTCACTACTGTCTGGCTAACTGTTCACAGGCACAGGACTGTGGTAGCTCTCCTTTGTAAGTCATCGACTTCTGTGTTTGCTGCAGAGGGTCTGCAATGAAGGAGCATAAAGGGGTTAGACACTTCCTCTGCTGACTAAGTCTCCTCTGAAAATCTGTCTAAAGCTTGATACTTTTGGCCCAAATGTAACAATGCTCCATAGAGTAAATGGTGGAAAAGCTTTCTTAGAGCCCTATAGAAATATCTAACAGGAGAGAGGCAACTCATGCAAAATTATTACTGTTACACACCAGTATTTGCTCCTGTTCAAGCGCAAACCTATGTGTGGAGAGGAGCAATGTCTTGAGTCATTCCCTTGCTCTGCACTGTTCAAAAAAGTGGGTCTATGCTGTGTAAAACTGTCTTCCTAAGAGCACTGCAACACTTGAATTTTAGATAGATTTAGATCTTGGACTGCAGTGAGAGAGTTTGGGTTTCTCTGGACTGTCAGGGTGCCTGGAGACAGCTATGGGAGTTTCAACACAGTGAAACTGATTTTGTGGGGCTGGTGCTTTGGTTTGTTGCTGTTGGGTTTGAGGTTTTTTTTAAGTTTGAAATTAACTTATGAAAGTGGATGTATTATTATCAGGAGAATAAAAGTTTCTTTTCTCTCAGTACAGATATGTTTTCTCAGGTGAACTAGACATCAGTGGACAGACATAAGATTCTACTAAGATTCTGTTACCTTTTCTCTTATCCCCAGTTCACAGCAAGTTGAATGTGTTTTCTCAGCTCACAAACCTGTGGTATGAAGCCTGAATGAATTGATATGGTCTCCCAAAAGCCATGATGTTTGCTGGCTGGTTTTGCTGCCTGGCTGAGTGGTGTGCAGGCTGCTTTGTTCTCGGCATATTGTTTTAAAAGTCTGACCTTTAACAAATTGGAAGCCACTTTAAGAAGACTCTGTATCCACAAAATTATCACTAAACTGGAAAGTGCTCTGACCACGCTGTTCCAATTGCTGTGGTAGACACGTGCTTGGACTCATCAGGCCTGTTTGCAGCAGAGGATGTTTCTGGGAGCGTAGTTTGAAGGGGTAGATCTAAAACTGAGTGAAAGCATCCGTCACCAGATCTGCTCTAAGGTATCTTTCAGGTAATCTGCCAGTATCTCTGACACCCCACCCCCCCCCGCCCTGAATCTTTTGTTTAAATAAAATTAAAAAAAAAAAAAACCACCAAAACTGCAGGGGCATTTGTTACAAGTATCTTGAAATGCCATTAGAGCACTATAGTTGCTGGCCATAAAGCCACAAGCAATTCTAAGGGGCTGCGTTGCTCTAGGGGGTATTTTCAGGAAGGACATTTTGCTCAGCACATCAAGCCTCTTCCTGCATCCCTCCCCTTCCAGAAGAGCAGAAATTGAGCTCTGGCCTGAGGGAGCAGTGGTGTGGACAGCAGCAGTGCCTCGCCTGAGCACTGGCAGGACTGAGGGAGGGCAAAATCGGGAGTCCATTCAGGGCTATAATCTCATGCCCTGTCTTTCATAAGTGGAGAGAGAGACAAACACCCAGACCAGAAACACTCTGTAAGCAGGTAGATTATATAAGTGCATAATGGAGAATGTTATTCTCCTGTTACCTCCTGCAGATAAGCTCCAGTAGACAGGCTGTCAAACAACCACTGAATGAAGCTACTGTAACTTCTAAGCCTTTTTAGACTGACCAGGCAATGCTAAATATTGTCTCTGTTACAAGTACTTAATGGTCCTACTACAATGAAAAAAAAAAATAAACAATTCATTCCATATAGCTAAACACACACAAACAGTGGGTTCAAAAATCTGTAGAAGGAAGATGGGAAATAGATCTGTTTCACTTTTAAAATGACCCCTTAAATTTGGACAATGCCAGGCAAGTAGTCACCATTTGGAGAGGTTTAGATGCAAAACTTGATTGTTCTGAATATTTATCTAGAAAATATATTGCTGCAGCTCTGATGAGAAACAAGCTACTATTCTGCATCTTGCATAAATCAAACATGCCTGCCATTTGCTAAATTATTACATTATAAACCATGTTGTAATTACAAAACTTTAGTTGTTCCATTTATGATCTCTATGGTTTATTGTATTATTGGTTGGACTTGAAAGCTGAGGCTTTGGATTTATGAAGTCTACTAAAATATTATATTCCCCATCCCTTTCTCCAGCTGATCAAATGACTAAATCAATTGCTGGGGTGATGCCAATGGTATTAGGATCAATAGGACTGTGAAATTTATTGTACATTTTTGTTGCTGTATAAAATCAGATTGCAGAGTTTATGAATGTTTATTCTTGAGCGCTGTATTTCTGGTTTGCTTAAAACACACATGACAGTAGTTTGGTCTTTGCTTGTTATAGGAACATTTCACTAGCAATACTTTGAAGGTATCCTCTTTTAAAAAGTATTAATAGGTCTGTGCTTTTTTTTTTATAAGTTGCATCCAAATTAATTTTAATAGATACTAAGTTTCCTTCAGGCCCAGAAGTGATTCTGAAGAATGCATACGTAAATGTCTTGCTGAATTTGGGCCATGCAAAGAAAATGAAAGCTAATGGAAACTTTCTTGTTAATTTTACTAGACTTGTACACAGTCTTATGCACTTTGTATCAGAGGATCTCCTGCCTTTCTCTCAGCTTATCTGCTTCAGATGGTTTAGACAATGTATAGTGAGATTTACTTTGATGATGGATTCAGCCAGCTCTCTTGAGCTTTGGAAAAGAGGTGTCTAAATTACATCCTTGACTTTCTGCCAAGGGGCCAAAATTCCAGGGTTTGTCTTTGGGTGTAATCAAACTGCAGAGGGGATGCCCATTGGTGCAAGGCTGCAAAGCAAGCGTACAAAAGCAGTAACAATCTTGAGGGAGAATGAATCTAAATGCAGTATTAGGGACAATACAAACTTCTTTTTAGCAGTCACTAAGTATATATGAGGGGAATGATCTTTTCAAAAATGTGTGCAATGCTTTCATTCAGTGAAGAATTGCTAATTCATCAGGAAGGGAGCTGATAATTCTAAAAACTGCTTTAGTAGAAAAGGCCTGGTAAAGTCTGTATGTAGGGGCTGTGCATGTCTGGAAGAACTGCGAATCCTGATTATTTACATCTGCTGGACAGATCAGGGGGTTGATATTCAAGAGGTATGTTTTAATCCTGGACTGGCAGATAACCCCAGGCAAGACATTTCAAATCACTCTGGAAAACAAAGATGAGTGCACAGCCTCCATTATAGAGCTCCTTGGCAAAGATGGCCAAAAAGAGGTGCATAGAAATAGTATGTTATAAACAGCTAACACTTTTCAGAGTCACTGGTTGAGTGAGTGGTTACATGGTTTTGAATTTTCTGGTGACTCTCTTTTCTTCCCTCTGCCAATCTGTGGAGGAAGACTCTAGTGGTAGAAGAGTGCTCCACATTAAATTTTCATTTTAGCAGTCACAAAATACAGGATCTCAATTAAGCCAAACATATACTGCAGGCTAACCCTAATAAGAGGAGGAAAAGTAAGGGGGTGATAGTGCTGTGCTCAGTTAAGACCTAGATAATGCTGTCTATTTGAATGTTGTGGTGTTTATATATCTCTTTATAGGAAGACAGAAGTAAAGAGACTCTCCAGGAGAGCAGAATTAGATCTGACTATACCCAAAATGCTGTGAAAGAATATACAAAGAAAATATTTTTCTTCTTGTCTTTGCTATTAATTTGAGATACTCTGCTTTAACTAGAGGAGGTGTAGCTAGCTTACTCAGAATGTGGTTTTCAGGCTAGCAATACCCCTTTCATGGAAATGTTTTTAAAAGAGCGTATAAACCTAGCAATATCTATCCTCACCAACTGCAGAATAAAGCAAGCACTTTTCCACTAGGCTACCAAACTTTTGTTAGAGGCTACAGGGACTTAAAGATAATATTTCAGCCAGAAGAGGACTTTAATTTTTCCACTCACATAATAAAATATTAGGTCAAGTGTAGATCTGAAATAACTTTTGCTGGTCTGTTTCGCTTGTATAAAATGGTACCAGTATTATCTATTGCCTTATCAGTAACAGTGTTTTTGGATTAAAACTTCATGATTTGCCATTATGCACCATAAACAGTGATCCATAAATCAGGAGAAAGGCGCAGGGGAAAAACAATCCTATAAATGAAAGTTTGGTTGTCTAAGGATGAGAGTGCTAACAGTGATACCAGTTATTACTTCCTACTCTGTGTTGGTGGATTTGTATGTCCTATACAATCTCCTTTTTCTGTTTAGTTCTAGCATGAGTTCTGCTCCGTAATGAAGCTATCCTGATATTGGATTGGGAACAATCCCTCAATTTTGAAATTCTCTGCTGTCTCTGACAGGCTCACCCATACACTGACACATGGGTGTGGGCTCTGGTATCTGTAGGTGTCTCAGCCCTCTGCAAGGGAGCTCGTGAGCTTGTCCTGGTGCTGCAGCATGGCCAGGTCAGCGGCAGTGTCTCGTGGGATGGCACAGTCAGCCAGCTGAACTCATGGAAACCCAAGTGACCCTGTTGGAGGTGCTTTAGGAAGAAAGCTGTCTCAGCAGAACGTTTCAGTTTTGACAAACTGCTAAATACTGTGCTGCTTTTTAGCTTTCTTCCAGGTTCATGTGTATACTTGCACATCCATCTCTGTACAGGGAAGGGGAGGAACAGATGCTTTCTCATGTTTCAGATGTAAACCAGCAAAAAGACCATTCTGTCCCCATTGCTTTGCCTTCAGGCTTCCACTTCTGCACTGGACTGTCAGAGGGAGGTCTAAATATTTCCCTTGGCTCCAGCTAGTGGAGAACAAGGTGTAGGCTGCTGCGTCTTTTATACAAATGTCTCGTTGCTTTGTAGAATTGGATTAGGGGCTGGAAAGCATTGGTGAGACTGGTAGATTGGTGGTGTTTTTTTTCCTTTCAGTGAGAGTCCTTTGTCCAGAGTCTGGTTGTTGAGGCAATTCATCAGCTTTCTCATCATGTTTGGTAGAGGTATATTAGACGATATTGTTCACTTTCCAATCTGGTTTATAGGCTTAAACATGACTCTTAGGAGGGAGAGGAGACACCATTCAAGAAACTACAGGCTGCGAGTACTCCGATGTGTAATTAGTTTTAAAGAACATGGCAATGAGCTTTGTAGTTGCTTGGGTTCCCAGCTGGGTTTCAGCCTGTGTAGGGTGGCTGAGCTTTGGCACGTAAAAGTTTATCAGTTGTCAACAAGAGAATGGGTTTTAACTTCTTACTGAGCTCTGGAGAGGAAGGATGCACCAGTGACCATGGCACTTGCTTCATGTAGAAACCCAGCATGATTTCTCTGCAGACTTCCTATGTGCTCTTAGACAAGCCTGTCTGCTGTGATCCCAGCCACCAACAAGACATTGGAGGTAATATTTCTTCTCCATTAAAACTGAGCTAATGTTCCTTACAAATGTTTCGTGACTGCTTAAGAATTCCAAGTCTCTCTAATACTTCAATAATTTAGAGCAGTTAAGCTTCATAGAGTCTTGTCTCTTTCATGGGATTTAAAACTTCTTCCTTTTGTGGTGTTAACCTGAACACAAGTGTGTATGTGTTTTCATTTTGGTTAAAAAATAATTAAGTCTGGGAGGAGGGGAAGGGAAGGATGGGTAGAAGCTATATTAAAAATTTTTTCTTTGTGTGAAAATCTTTCCATGTAGCTCTAAAATTCTTACTCTATAAAAACTTTTCTGAGCTGCTTGGTGTGTCTTTACAGTTAACATGCTTAGTTATCATTATGTAAATATAAATAGAAATTCAGTTGGATGGGGAAAACTATGCTACTGCTACTAGCTGTGACAGTAACAAAAAGGGACAATGTTAAGATTTTTTTGTTTTGCTTGGTCTTTCTTGAAAGCAATATCTTGATTTTTAAAATTGCATTGAAAACTCTTTCTGAAATATTTATAAAGCACAGATATTGCATAAGGGAAGAACCAAAAAAAGGAGTTCTTGGTAGTCAGCTCTTAAAGTAGAGGCTGTAATTCTCTATTTATCTTTCAAAAATTAAGCTTTTCAGAGGTGCTATCTGTTAAATCCAGCTAGAGCTCCACATCGCTGAAATCTGACTTTCAAAAAATCTTTATTTGAAAGCATTAGCTTTGCCAGTTGTACGAAGGGCAGTGAGCTACATAGAAGCAAGCAGATGGTAACATGGGTGACAAGGGCATTTGTCTGGAATGGGGGAGACAGAGGACTTGAACCCAAGTTTCTTACATCCCAGAAGATCCCTTAGTTGGCAATAAGTTGTTATGGAATGTTCCTGTGTTTCCTTTCCCTTTTTTACCTGAAAAGCCCCAAATAAACTCAAAAAGGAGAAAGCACAAACATTGAAACATCTCTGTATTTCATGCTGTAGAAACAAGTTAATCACGACCCACTGTTATTCCTTGCTGAGTTAGAAAAACATTTTCGATTATTCTTGTGTATTTGTTTGTGCATAGGTAACTTATTACAAAAAATACCTACATCATTCAGGTGCCTAAATCCCATTTTCAAAATATTGTTGTCTATTCAGGACACTCAGTTGAACTGGGACTACACAGAAAACTGAAATGTTGTGGTAAAATAACTCAGCCAGCACTGAAAGCCAGCTTCATACCAGTGGCTGCAACTTGCAGCCTCCAGGGTCCTCTGTGAGCTAATTCACAGTGCATCTCGGATGCTGTTTCAGTCAGATTGCTCCTAAAAATGGGTTATTCTGTAAGTTACTTCGAAGTGCCTGCAGTCTGGGCACCTTGGTGCTTGCAGGTCATCTTGTTGCAGTTATCGAGTACAACTCAATCTTAGAAGTCAATCACTGGTGCCTCCTCAGTGGATATTGACTGAGGACGTGGGCCATGAACATCTATTATTTATTGAAGCAGAGACCTGAGCTAATTGGTGTGTAGCTGTGTCATTCATTTATCTGTAGTTACAGAATGCTGGAGTGTATAACACAAACACCATTATAACAGAAAACCAGTGTATTACATGATAAAGATTAGTTTATTGATGGAGCACAGGTTTGTGTAGAGCTGTGGGGATAGCTCTTCCATGATGTACCAGTAAGTATTCTACAATGTAATAATTTAAAACCATTAGCAGCATGTTGTTGTCGTCTTTCATTTTAATTGTCTTATGTCTTCTGCTGTATGTTTTTTAGCACTGGCACATATGCCAGACTTTAAAGAGTCTATTGTGGAATGTTTGTCACAAGCAACCAGGACTAAAAGGCTTGAGGACATGAAATAAACATGCATTTACATTAAAAAATAATTGCTGAAGGGTTTTGCTTTGTGTTTTTCTTTTTGTCTTGGAGGAAAAGATGAACTCTTTCCTGCATTTGGCAGGGACAGAAACATCCAGACATTAGTCTTCAGAAGTGCAAGCTGAAGTGTTGGGGCGAGAGCGAAAACACCCTGTCCCACACTGTGCTGCACCACCCACCTCTCCTGCGCCACTGATTTTAATACTCTCTCCAGACGGGGAAGGCAAACATGTTAGACCAGGAATCCTTTGCTTCAGCTGCCTGACATATGGTACCACATAATCTCCGTTTCATTTTGACAGTGCCAAAACCCAACAGCCTTGAACAGCAGCCTTGAAATGTAATAGGATGAACACACAACGCCACAACAAAGCTGCTGTGTGGGGTGTGTAAATCTGTCCATCAGTTAGCAAATTCCTTGTAATATTTGTTTTCAAGAAGTTCTTCTGATCATCAATCGGTTTGTTGGATGGGGTTTGCGTGATTTGGTTTTCTTACTTCTTCTAGAGACAGACCCTTGGTTTTGGCTGTCAGGGTGCTGTATGTGCAGGATTTCTATTTCCAGCCTCCTGTTGCTGTTTTGCTGACCTCTTTCTCACTCCGTAGGGAAGTACAAGTTAACACAAAGATTACAGTAAATTTGTTCTATGGTAAACTTACATCAAGAGAAGAAGCAGGAAGGCACTTCCACAAACCAATAATGATTGCGTGTCACTACAGTGTGGCTCGTATATCACTGGAAATGACAAAGTGGTTTGAAGTGCATAAGAACATCAAAGGCCCCTTGTTTATTCAAGGTCACAGACAGATGGGATCTGGTGCATGGCAAGTCTATATGAAAGTTATGGTCGTTTGGAAACGGGAATGGATGAAACCAAAATTGGAACAAGATGTAGCCATAAAGGCAGAACACGGCATGAAAAAAGATTATTAGCTCAGCACAGTTAAACTAAACTGTTTTTATCCAAATTAAGGAGGGTGATACTGGGAAATGTCTGTTTTGGTTGTGTTGTTTTTGTTTTGGGTCCGTCCCCCCTCCCCCCAAAATGACTAATTTCATTTTTGGTGACTAGAAAACTTCTCTTTTTTGGTTTGGAGGTCATTTGTCTTATTTTGCATCTTCTAGAGAAGTCGTTGACTTTTTTTTAAGTTAATGCAACTTCAGTATTGCCTTGTTCTGTTGTAAGTTGGTATTCTGATTATGTAGATAGTATTTTATTGGAAATCACTGTTTCTGAGAATCCTACCCTTGAATATGTTCTCAACATAAGGATAATGAAGAAATGCCTCAGATGTTTTAATTGCAAAATAATACAGTCAGTTTAGGTTTTCATCACCACAGAAATACTGCAGTGGCCTTTTTTATCTTCCCTTCCCTCCTCCTGCACTTAACCCAACAATTAAAAATAAAAGTTAGCTTGTTTTTTGTGGAACATCTAGGTATAAAGTCCATTTTTCACCTCACCTTTATTTCCAAAAGAAAAACACAGCCAGATTCTCAAAACAATTTTAATCATCTTTCTATGGTTGAGCCACTTAATGGTTTGGCTTAGATTTGCTCCAGCACAAATGTCAATAATTACAAAGACTTGTTTTCCCAACATTTACCAGTCTCCTGCTATGGGGAAAACTTTGCTGCAGTTAATTCATTGTTCATAATAGTTCATGTTTTTCCCTCATTTTTTTTTCCTTATTTGAAGATGGCTTGAAGTTTTCGTTTCAAATTCTCAAGTGTACTCTAACTTCACCCCACCTACAAAGAAGTAGAGGGGGAAACAGGGAGAAGGGGAGAGAGGAGGCATCTACCAAAAATGACCTGTGTGTTTTCACATCCAAAACCCAAAGGCATGATTAGTATCTGCAAAAACAGCGTTGCACACAGGAAACAATTTCCTGTACAATTTACAGAGTGAATCTAGAAATCTACCCCCAACCCTCATATTTTCTATAGACACAAATCATGGTTCTTGGCTTACATATTCCCAGATAGTTTTATAGCTACTGAGTCATGCTCTAACTTGTTCATCCAACAATCCCTGTTCCTATTTCAGGCTGCGAGTACCATATTGTCTGCATAAATGTTTCCCGATTTGAGCTTTCCTATGTTTAGAGAATACTTCCCATAAACTTGCCAGGCCCCTAATTAATGCACTGGACCACTACGCATGTCAAACAAATTACATCATTTTTTGTATACGTTGCAGATTCCACATTTATTAACTGGGCTTAATAATTGCTGAACTCGAAGTTATTTTGATTAATACAGAGTTTGAACCCAGTTTACTGGCACTCTCTCCATTTTGGGGAAGAGACAAAGTCTCAGAACAAATGTTACCAGATTATAAAATTTATAAGAATTGAGGTTTTTTTAATGAGGCTTGAAAAATCTTAGGGAAATAATTGTTACTATAATTAATTTGCAGTTTCTGTCTCCTCTATTCTGCTAGCAGGAAAGAAAAAAGGAGAGAGGACAAGGTGCAGTTTAAAACAAAGTGCATATTTTCCTCTAATTCTCCTATTGAGAATTAGTGGAAGGTACAGAAACAGTAAAATTTGACTGGACACTTATTTGGCTTGAGATTTCTAGTCACCATTTGAGAATAGAAATTTCCTGAGTTAATAAACCAGTCCAGCTTGCTTCTATGTGGAATATCCTTACTCCAGCTGAACTCCACTTTAGCTGTAGAGTTTAGAAAGTGAGAGTTTTCATTCTTGTAGTGCTTCCATGTTTCATCTCCTGATTGCCACGAGAGTTTAGGGAAACGAGCAGAGCCCAGGAAATACTCTGGTTCATGTAGAATGGTGGTCTTTGAATGATGCCATTACATTTGCACCACTACAGACAGAACCGCCTCATCACTGGAAGACTCGGGACTTTTAGTGATTTCTGAGTCATTTGCAAACCATCTTACCCCCAAAACTCCATTCACAGTCTCCTCCATTTACAACTTGTTGCTATGGGTTATAACTCAAGTAACTTTCCAAGCATTCTCCCAGAAGTGTTCATGCAAATCCTCAACTCTAGCGCACTGGTGCTTTTAGCTAGAGTTGGTTAAAGAACTGCGAAAGGGAAGGTTTGTAGATTACGTGTTTTGTTGGTGTGACTTACTGGCTAAAACGTGGGAGACCAGTGGACAGAAGGTAGCCTAACTCGGTGCCATTACTCCTGGAGTGTTTTAATCCATTTTTTCTGTGCACTAGGTTCCTATAACTGACTGAGAAACCAGCTACAGAGACTTCAGCTCATTAAAAGAATTGTGAAGTACAGTTTGGGAAATCTAAATACTATTAATAAGAGAGCAAAGTGATAAAGTGGGTCTAGAAAGGGTTATTTTGCAGTGTAGTTATTCTCACTTTGGCTAATTCAGGAGGTGTAACTCGGGGGCTGATATTCTGAGTTAGCGCTATATTGTAACATTAATGCTAATAGAAGAGGGCCAGTGTAATATCCATTATTCAGTTATGTCCTACCTAAATCTGTAAAATACCACTTAATCATGGCTAATCATTGGGTAAATCTTGTGCTGATTCTTTATGTGGAGGGTGAATTTCATCCTTATGCAATAGATTTCCATGGATCTGCGCTTTCATATTAGAGAAAGCCATCTTATCTCTTTCAAGAAACACAGCTATTTTTTTTCCAAGTTATGAGTGCTTTTTTCTTATATTCTCTGGCTGCTGAGTGATTCATTTCCCAAATGTTTACAGAGAACATCTAGTGGAAAAGGGGATCATGACTTTTTAAAATACCTATTTAAAGAAGATGTCTCAATAGTGCTGTGTAATCCAGTGCAGCTTCTCTCTCGTGGCCAGAGCCCATGGCAAAGTTGAATCAGTCTTAGTCAATCAGAGTGAAGGATTTTTTTGGCAGATATATTTGACTATATTAATTCCAAATACTTTTTTATTACAATGTAGCAGATTTTAATTGAAGCGGCCAGATGGAGTATTTTATTTTTACTCACATTCCGTATTGTCTTAGGACAATCTAAATTATTAGACTCTTGTTATTTTAATTTATGAATACTGTTTAACCATTTTATGAATATGTAACAGTGATATAATTTTATGACTAAGATACTAGAAAATTCATCTTGTCTGTGGTCTTACATTCTTTAAATTGAACATACCAAATATAAAAAATGGTTTAAAAATAGATATTAACTTACTCAGAAGTATATTCTAATATTAATTTCTAGGCTTTGCAAATGATACAGCCCATATATAGGTTGTGATTTTCAAATCCTGAAATATCTTTGGACCACATTTATTTCACTTTTTGCATTCAAAATTTAGAAGGGAGAAAAAACTAGACAGATTGTTTTCTAAACATCTTAAATCACTGTAGTAACAAATCTCTTAAAGTTTTGGTTTTTTTAGTCGTATTTAGTGTGTTTTGCTCAGGAAGGATTCTTCACACAGGATGGAGCTGGTTTTTGGTGTTTGGTGGGGGTTTATGTTTTGGGGTTTTTTTTTCTTTTTTTTTTTCCTTCTGTGTCAAAAGAAAATCCTCTTTCTGGTGGAAGGAGATTTATATATCTGTAGCCACATCTCTGCCTCCCTTGAGCCGATTTTGACAATATGGCTCTTGTGCAATTTTGCAATTGTAGTCAAATGGTAACAGGCTGTGATCTGAAAATACAAGTATACATATGGTATACATGTGTGTTTCCATGGATGTCTATGCAGAATATAATATGCAAGCTAGTTCAGCTGGTAACCTGTGTGTCCAAGTTTTGTTGCACTCACACACGAGTAGAATTATTTTCTGATACTATGGTGCCTTTCTGATGTGATGAAATGTTTGAGATATAAAATCTCAACGCAGATCAGCTGTGTAATTTACAAATATTTGTGGCATCCCTGTTTCTTCCAATTACTTTCCTACTGTATGTATCGAGTAATAAATTATAGGTGTGTTTGCTGCCAGCCCTGTTCCATCAATCTGAGATCCAAAATTAAAGCTGGGTTCTTCACAAGAAATCTCTGTCATTCAATCAGTTACAGAAAAATTTGTTTAGAACTCTGAGCCAGACTAGAATCCAAATCACTCTTCTGTAGCTGCACAGACTTTGCAGAATTAAGGTGAATGGAAAATAATTAAAATGTGTTCCTGTTGCTAGCAGCAAAGAATTATCGCTCCGAAATGGATTTCTTGCATAAGATAATTATATCCTAATGACAGCTGTGCTTTTCAAAGTTGTGCCAATTTTACAACATTCATCATTAAACACCTGGATTTGTGTGTTGTGATAGTGTTTCTATGTTGTATTTTACATATTTGATGAATACTGTAAGAGTGCCTCTCCATATTTTTATGTATTGTTTGAGCCAGCTGAATTTAATGCTCGAAAGCTGATTCGTAGCCTAAAGGTATAAGGTTGCCAATACTGATGCAAATTACTTTCTGTTGAAGCGTTCCATAGATGTTGGTGGGTTTATATCAGGCTCCATATGCAATATATATGTATGCATCCACAGATTAGAAGAAAGCATGATGAAGATTTCTGAGGTCTGTGAAACTTAGGCAGGTCTATATCATGAAGTACATTTTCAGTGTGCTACAATAGTGGGGTTTACATTACAAATTTGGAAAAATGGTTGCAATTAATAACAAATGAAAGGTGTTTACAAAATAGGCTTGATGCTGTGCACTTGTCCATGTGTGTATTCTGTTGTGTGCGGATCCAGGAAGATATACTGTTCTAAGTGTTGCTTAAAAAAACCCCACCTCCTGTTTAAATCCTTCTAAATGCCTACTCAGTTTAAGTGGAGAGACTAGAATATGGAATGAGGCCCACTGAAATGGCACTTGAAAAAAAATGCAGCAATATTTATTATTTTCCTTGTAGCTTTAGTTTGATTTTAAACATCTTTAGGAAGAAATAAAGATGTTTTAATGCTGAAACATTAAAATGCTTTTAAAAGCCAAAACCTAGATCACATTTCTTTCCAGTCCCTCAGTGAAGAAGTTTCCACTTCACCTGAGTATCTTCACATTGGCTTTTCTTTGTTGATCATCTCTGTTGTTTCTGTTTGGCAGTGTTAGTTAACACAGCCTCTTGTAAAAGGGAAATTAACCTTCCATATTTGCAGACAAAGAAATTGGGGTGGAGGTGGTAAAACTGATTTAATGGAAGTTCTAAAGAAAGTATAGTGCAGAGATGGAATAAAATCACTCTATTTCAGGCTGATCTTGCTATTGCAGCCACAAAAATTCCACCTACATGTAATACATATAGTGGAAATTATTTAAAGGGTGTAAGTCACCATCTTAATAGGTGAAGGCAGTTCTGTAAGAGGCTCAGGTGAAGCAGGGCCATCCTGTAACAGTATGTAGTTCCTTGTCCAAGTCAGAGCAGGGAATAGCGACCGTGTGCAGCTGTACATGTATGGTGCCAGAGCTCCTTTGTCTCCCAGTACTTCTCAGGTACAATATATAATAAGAAAACTCATGCAGTTGTTGACCTTTAAATGTATATTATAGTCTTTCATTTCATGGTTTTAAATAGCTATTTTCTTATTATAATTTAATACATGTTATGCCTACAAACCTGGAAAAATTGGCTTGTTCCATCAATTTCAAAGGAACAGAAAGTACACTTTGTACTCTGTTGTAAAAGTTCTATTAAACTTGATAGCATTTCAAATGGTCTTTGAGAATTGCTGACACAATGATTCTAGGTTCTTCTTGGCTTGTATATAGCCCTAGTAGTGCTTGCAACGAGAAGCTTATTTGCTGAACTGGTAATTATTACTGTATTCACACCAGTCTCTGACCATAATGCCTTTTTTAGGTCTCAGTGCATTAGATTCAAGAGAAGGGTAAAGATCATCTCAGGGAACAGTTTGCCCTGGGGGATTTCAAGTGAGTAGATAAGAGCATTTAAACTGTTCTGCAGCTGTTGAATGACGGGCATATTTTGTAGGGAAGCCTGGAGTGCTGCTGGGATGGATGCATTGACATAAAAGACAAGTCAGGCTCATAGCTGTCAGCTAAACCCATCTGTAAAGCAAGATGAATGGACCTTTGGATATCTTCTTGTATTAATGCGTATTGTAGAAAAATCCCTAGTAATAGTGCAGAGGAGTGGATCCTCATCTAATAACCTAAAATGAGTTCAGTTTTCAGTGTGAGGGTTGCAAATGGCAATCCTTACATGAATAGGGAAAGCTAGTTTGGAAAAGCTAGGTGTCATGCTCTGATAAATATTCATATCAAAGCCAAATAAATTTGGAATTTGCATGAGTTGTGACAGTGACTCTAGTCTAAAAATATCTCTCCTTCTTTTCAATGACTTCTGGTACTTGCCTTGCTGATGCCGGTAAGGATTAATGTGACTGATCAAAAAATGTAAATGCAGCTGGTTTTTATGGCCTGTTAGGCCTCAATGAATTCTACTAGTTCTGAGAAGGTATAAGAAAACGAGTAAAATGCTGGTAAGCCCCTTTCTCGGAAATTATCCAGTGGAAAATTATGGCTGGGGAATATCTTTTGTGAACTGTGATGGGATGTCTAATCTAGAAAAGTTTTTCATGAAGTTTGTATACTGATCTCTGTGGGTAAAGATAGTACCTGCACTAGGAAAAAAAAAACCCTCAAGATTATTTGAACTGCTATTAATTTTTATGGCATTTTCTCCCGGCCTCTCTTAAACAAGGAATCAAACCTTTTAATACTTGCCATGATATAAATATATTATCTTAAGAAGGAAGTGATGAAAGAGAAGGACACACAGCGATATTCATCTCTGAGGAATTTCTGAAGAATGGAAATTCCATCATGGCTGTGTTTGACCCATTCTCTTTTAAGAAAATTATTTCAAAAGCCTAGTTATAATCAGTAGTTAGGCAATATGAAATAACAGTATGCATTAGAAAACCATGCTTATGATTGGCATCATTTTTAAACCATCATTTTACCTTGGACCTGTGGGACCTGGGGCTCATAATGGAAATGCTTGAGATTTTGAGAGTCCTGCTGCAGTCCATCCAAGCCAAGCAGCATAATTCAATGATTGATGGAGTTTTTGGGGTGGAAAGAAGAGTGGAAGATGGCTCTTAACTATAGCCCTGTGGTAACATATCTATGTGTGGTGATAAGCACCCAAGGGGACTCTAAAAACCCCTGAATTAATAAAGCTGTGTGAGGTGAGAAAAGCCTTGTTGTGACAAACCAACAAAAGGGTCATCGGGGGCAAGGGAGAGAAGAAAACCCCAAGAACTCATCTCCTTTGCTAACAGAGTATAGTAGTCAGCCAAATGGTCATGTATTCTGTGCATTCCTTTTATTTTTCATTTGTTTTCTTGGTTAGCATACAACAAAGAACAGCAGTGATGGACAGAGCCACAAACCCACAATGACTGTATATATTACAAAAATACAGACAATGCTTACAGGAAAGTGACACAGCAGATTTAAAATGTGTGGTAATGTTAAAAATGTCTGTTTATTCTGGTTCCCACACTTTTGGGAGTTACAGGCATATGCTTTTCCCTTGGCATGAATCTGACGGAGCACTTAGTGCTACTGAAGGCTAAGTCAAGTATAGCAGCAGGGCCAGGCCCTGAGGCCTAAGTTGCAGACTTCATCATCCATCATCCCCTGACAGATGATTTTCTGGCTCTCTATTTCTCATAGGGAGAAAATGCTCACACAATGCATAGTAAATATAGATACAAGGAGGGAGAATCTCCTTTGGAAAATACTTTTGCTCTTATCTGTTACCAAATTATCATTGTTATTAAGACCATTTAATTAGCTCATTTAAGGAAAAAGGTCAGGGGAACAACATTAAATTTAAGTGGCAACAAGGAATCAGAGCTGCACAACTTCCTGTAATCAGGTTTCCTTGGAGCACACGATGTTTGAGATTTGAGGTATCCTGTGTGAGGTGAGCATATTTGAATATTGGCACTTGTATCTCTGCCACACTGTTTTTGGGAAGAGTGGGTTTACAGTAGTAATTGGGCTGAATGGGTTTTATGGAAGAGCCTGAAAGAGTAAGATACCAAATACTCACTGTGTTTGAGTTTACTTATATGGGAACAAATATCAATATAGGGGGATCCTTCATAATCTGCTGGACTTCATAGTCCTGGCAGATGAAACATGGACAAGACCCAAAAGCTGGAAGCTGGCATATGCAGATTGGAGAGGAGGCAAGTTTTCAGCTGTGATCTGTTGCTGGAGTGGTCCAGCCAAAGGTGTGGCACTTGCTGAGAACATTCTCAGCTGAAACAGGGTAAAGATCAAGGATATGCTTATTCATACAAACTAGTGCAGGAAGTAATGGCCTGTGGTTTGAGGGTAGCGCAAGATTTGCTGAGTTCTCCTAGACTTACAGTCTACAAGTCTATTAGAAATATATCCAATTTGTCATCATCTCAGGCCTGGGAGCCCTCCTGAAATGGGATGTCACTTGAGAATATTTATATGTCTCTCTTTCCAACTGAAGAATATATTTCTATATAGATTTTACCACTTTGCCTTCTTTTGGGCTTCAGAAACCCTTAGCACAAGCTGTGTCTGCACTGTCAGAACTTTGCTATTATTTTGTCCTGGCAAAAACCTCAAAACTGGCTCTCAGTGTGCAGGCTTATTGACTGTAGACATCACAAAAATGTTTGGATCTGACCATCACCACATCTGCATTATGTATTTCTTCACCTCACAAGGCAAAAATACTTTCAGAAGTGTTAAGTGTTATTGAATTTTGATAAAGCAGTCATCTAAGGACCCAAGACAGGTTTATCTAGTAAACTTTATGGTTATTTATTATTTGGCACCATGATGATTACAGCGTTTTTGCACATTGAAGAAAAATGTTTGTCTAAGAAATTCTGAAGTAGTCTTTTACATCATCTCTGGGTACTTATATATGCAGCCACTAGATAGCCTGAAAATAAATGGGTACTTGCTAAAGTGTGCTATTGACGCTATGGTAAACAGAAGGGATTGTCTGGCATTTACTGTATGTCATAGAAAATTCAGATCATTAATATTTGCTTCTCCTATCAAGGTCATCCAAACCACTAAAATGTCACGAGCTGCAGAAGGAAATTCTAAGAGTCCTCATGTGGTCATTGCTAGAGAAAAAATTTCCTTTAGTATCCATATGTTCAGCGTATTTGCCTTGTTCTATCTTTAGTAAAGTTGTGGCATTGCTTTTAGCGGAGAGGAAAAGACAAAAAAAATCTTGCAGATAAAAGTTTTTGGCTAACCTGTTTGAAAACAGTGTTATTGAATCTTTCTTTGTTGTCTTACCTTTCCAACTAGCATATAAAGTTCATGAAAGGACATCCCTCACCTGAAGCGACATTTCCGAAGTCTCAGCTAAAGTGCCAAGTAAATGAAAACACCAACTGCTAACCTAAACTCTGCCAAATATGGTGCTTTGGTCCCATCCTGCAGTGTGACATAGCAAATACTTGCATGTTTTTGAGCACTATAAATAGACTCCGGCTGGCTCTTTTTAAATGTGTGGCATTTACAGATGCCTTTTCTACTTTTATATCTGCTAAACTCTGGTGGGCTAATCACGTATCAGCAAGGCCAAGGTGTATAATACATACAGACCTCACTGAGTTCCTTAGGTTTGTTTGTTTTTTTAATAGGATTGGATGTGTTGAACCCACATTATATATTTCTGCTGTGGTTAGAAGGAAGCATGGGTTGGAATTTGGCTGTGAACAGGATATTCTTTGTAGTATTTTCTTTTTCCCCCTCTATTTATTGACTTGTTATAGGTGCTGTAGTTGATGTGATCCAAAATATCATCAGGGATATGTATGCATGTGGTGCCTGGTGTCCAGGTCTCTAACACAGCTGATTACTAGGTGACCCAAGCTAAATTAGGTAGCCCTAACCTGATCCAACTCAGCCCAGCTTTGAGCATGGGTTGGACAAGATGAGCCCAGAGATGTCTCTTGGCCTAAGTTCTTTAAGATTCTGTGATTCTGAGTTTCCCTCAGTGTACAGTACTTGGCTAGCAAGATCTCATAAAGGCAGGCTGGTCTGTCCATAAGAGACCAGTGACCTTGGAGAGTGTTGATCCTCCCAAGTTACTTCTTGGCAGGAGAAGCACAACCTCTGGTTCCTGTTTTGCCTGCTTTTATAGCTTTTTCTGGGTCTGGTATGAGGTTCTGCCATGGTGCAGAAGATTACTCTCTGAGTAGGTACTCATTGCTGCTGTGGTTGAGTAATTGGCTCAGTAAAAGAGATGACTAGTTGCTTTGAAGAAGCTTGCTGCATGTGCTGGCATGCTAGGTGGACATAATAGTAATGTAGGTCTTACTACACTGCCTTCTGGCATGCTTGTTTGTGAACTCAGACCATTCCTGGCAGGAGTGATCCTAAGTGTTGGGTCATCCAGAGAGAGAAAACTGAGATAATAAGCTGAGCTACAGACAGGACCCATGTTAGTGTGTTTTGTATATAGCTGTTCACATGCTGAGCACACTGAAAGAGTGATTTAAAGACAGCTGTATAGCACTCATCGGTGCTCTGATGTCTGAACCCGGAGATTAAACTGCCTGGTAAAGGAGAACCCCCAAGACAGTGGTACAAAAAGATCGTAGTTTAAAGCAGGCTGATGGTCAGTAATTAATCCTAGCTGAGGACCTTCATATGCTGCCTTGCACTGGCCTTCTGCAGCCTTAGCTGTGATTGCAATTGATTTGAAATGTTTTCTGTTTGCAGCTTTAGAAAAAAGTTTTTTTATAAGACAGAATTTTTGTGATAGTTTCCAACTAAAAGGTCTCGTGCACAGGCACAGCCACATACCCTTTCTCAAATGCAGAAAACCCTGACAGCTGAGGCCCAAAAGATGCGAAGAGCCCCTTCCAGAGAGCAGATGGTCAGAAGGAAAGGAATGTTCTTGGCAGTGGTAGAAAGAGGGGTCTAAACCACCTTCGCTTTGTATTTTGTTTTGCCTATTTGGGGATATTTTCTTTTTTTTTAAAAAAATATATATATAAAACTGAAGACATTATATGCTTGTAATGAAGCAG
Source organism: Ciconia boyciana (assembly GCF_034638445.1). Classification (NCBI taxonomy): domain Eukaryota; kingdom Metazoa; phylum Chordata; class Aves; order Ciconiiformes; family Ciconiidae; genus Ciconia; species Ciconia boyciana. Next base: position 27,186,514 of record NC_132942.1, read on the forward strand.
GAAAGTCTTGGTAATCCACTACCTAACTGTGGTCACTGTGATGCAATTGAACTCATCTAATCTAAAATCTAATGCTTGAAGCTTGGGGATGCAAAACCTTCTAGATTAAAGGAGATAGGGACGGCATAGAGGTTTTGGTCAAGAAGGACCAATTTCCTAACCAAAACCTCATTGTACTTGTGAATGAATAATGATTTGACTAATTATTACTACATTTGGGGGAAAAAACAGCTGTTCAATGAGTGCATTTTTTTACTCTTTTCTCCTCTGTCCCTCCCTTTTTCATTTACTGGCAAAGATGAAAGTATCATTCATTGAACACTCAACCAGTTTGGTTTAATTTGCCTAGGTTTCTGAGAAGAGAGCCAGAAAAAATCAAACCTGGAACCTGTTGCTGCTAATCAAATCATGACAGAAAGGTAAGAAATTACCTCTTCTTTTTCCTAGAGTTTGGGCTTTGTCCCTTCTACTCCTCACTGCTGCTCGCAGTTGTATTTCCAAAACATTGCGTGTCATCTCATAGACACACTTTCCTGGAATTTGAATATCCATCCATAAATTTTTTTGTGAAAGGAAAAAGGTTCAACCAGCTTTTGTGACTAGCAGAAACTGGAGAAAGTTCTGTATCTAAAAGGCATATTGTCACCCATGTATTCAGTTACTACTGCACGAAAGACTTGGGGTGAGGCCAGCAAGACCGTTTATGCAAGAAGATGGGAGGTTCACACACATTTTTGTAAAACTTGGTTGGGAGCATTCAGAGTTTGGTTTGATTCTGGGATTAGTGTCAGGTGTCAAGTTTTATACCACATGTTCTACCATAGTGAGTTGTAACAGGATGAGCAAAAATGGACAGGCAATCCCAACTCCATATTTCCCAGCTCTGTCACTTTTTGCACTGCGATTTTACTTTTAGACTTTTCTTTATTTTTATCTTTGGCTTATTAGCACAAATATTCCTGAGGACAATCCACATCGGCTATTTATGTTCATAAACCTATTCCTATTTGTTCCAGCACTCTCAGCCAAGAACATCCCAGAATTGACATTTTTAAAATCCATTTGTTTATGGGAAATTTTACACATTGGATTTTCCAAACACTCAACTGGGGAGTGATCACTGCAAACATCTGAGAATACTTTAGCTCTTCTAATTCTCTCATGATGTCTTACTAATATCCAAAGAGGGAACAACTGCTTGTTTTATAAACTAGTCTGCCAGGTTTCTTCAAAAGTTATTACAGTCCCAAATTTTCTAAGCAGGCATTTGTATGTTAAATACATTTTGTTTTGCTCCTCCCTAGCTAAAGGTTATTACCTTTTCCTCTTCATGGCATGTGTCAGGACTAGCTTTTTCAAGCATTTCTATCGTTGGGAGGTTTTAAATGGAACACAAGCTTAATGCAAGTCTTCTGCATAGGAGTTAATTTTGCCCTACTTCAGTCTCTTTTTAAGTATAAGTAGATGTAAATTGATCACCAAACTTGGAATTCAGCTTTGTCTTCTAGTTAAAATAAATGCTACTGAATTTTAGAAGTTCAAATGTTCATTAAAATGCATACAGCACTGCCCCTGGGATCATACCTAAAGTATTTCTAGGTGAGCAATATTAATATACAATTTACAAAGCAATAACCCATATCCCAAGTGAAAAGGAAACACTGTGAAGCTAAAAGGTAAATCATAAATACTGATGAACAGGGACTCTGGAAAATCACAATTGGAAAAAGTGGTAAATCCCAAGGTTTTAGTTGTTTTGCTCTTCCTTATCAACTTAGGTACAGAGTTTTGCTGTTTTCTGCTGATGCCCTGAGGGAAAGGTCTTTGTCGCTTTAGATGAAAAAGACAGTTTTCAAAATGTTACCAACATGTTCGGCCATGTTCACCCACACTTACAAAAAAAAGGGGGCATTTTTGGCAAACAATAGAGGCAATAAAAGAAAGGCTTCTGCCAATTATTATTGGAAATTATTGATAATAATGATTTGCTAGATGCTACAGGAAAATAGCAAACCCCAAGGTATTCTTTCCTTTATTACTTCATGGTATGCTGATACTGATCCCTTGAAATGTATAAGAAAACAGGCAGGCTTTTTGGGACTACCAGTTTAGAGAAGGTCTTTCAAACTTCGTATGTCTGGCAAGGACTCCAGTCCAGGAAAACACGGAGTTTTGAACATAAAAAACTGCCCACAGACTTAAAATTCAGCACAGGTAAAAGTGCTTCCTGGAACTTTGGTTAGGGGACTTGTTTTGATCAATGAATAAATCTATGACTCTTAGCAGAGACACTCCAATGTAAGAATGATGCCAGTGTTTTCAATCACAGTGCCTTGGCTGAAATAGTGATTGCTATCTGACCTACTAAGGAAAAGGTGATGTGAGCCAGTGTGCTCAGAGAAACCATTGTTCTGATGTTACAATATAGTGAAGTCGCTAGGATATAGAAATGCTAAATGATTGCGACCCACCCTCAGAACAATACCACAATGACTGGCTGGGAACCACTCTGAAAGTAGGAGCAAAATTTTGCAGCGGATTGAATTCCAAAAATGGCCAAACAATTCAAATCTAAGACAGCTATCTAACTGGATAAATAATGTAAAACATCCAGGCTGAATAGAAGTAATTACAGTGACATCACTGGAAAAAAAATTAGTTGATGAAGAAAGTATGTAAAAATACCAACAGCAATTAAGGCAAGAGGCCTATAGGCTGAGTAATTGTCTTTAAAACACTGAGTGCCATGTGTATTTCTTACAGAGGAAGTCTAAATGTTCACGGTAATTGAATGGACAGATTTAAATGTATATGTAGTAAGAATTTTTCAAAACTGTTTTTTAGTAGTGAAAGTTGCTTAGATAATGCAATATCCATGTATGATTAAAACAGTAAAATTTTGATGAATTCATGCCAACTCTTATACTTAATTATTAATTGGAAATACTTCTAGACTTATCTACTAAGGTGTGGTAGCCTTATGGGCTGAATTTGTACTAAGGAAGGGGAGAATTTTAAGGAGAGATGTCAGCCCAAAATCATGTCGTCATGTGATATCCCAGAATTCTGGAAGAGAGCAAGAATCTCCTTGGTACTTCAGCACTTCGTAACATTAAGGTGTTAATAACATAACTAGATGGGACAGTGATGAGTCGGGATTAAGAAGGACAGAGCATCCTATACCTCCAGTTCTCATGCTCCAGCCAAGGGGATGGATGGACTAAGAGAACTGCAGCTTTAATGGAAAGCACAGAATTTGGTAGGGTTTGCTTATTTCAGTCTAAAAGTTGGAATTTTGAGAAGAAGAGAGGGCTTGCATTGTGTATATCTACAAAAAACACTGCCCACTTTGTGTTCCTCTGGGTCAGTGCACCGCTTAGCTGGTCTTTTTTTGTATGTTGAGCTCAGGTATTTTTATGGATGTGCTGGGTCTCACCATGTGCTACTTAAATGCATATTGTACTGTTTATTCTGCAAACATATATACATGGGAGTTGTCCCACTGAACAATAGGAGTATCTGTGTACATTGGGGGAGAGGAGCTATGTTATTGGTCCACTCTCTGAGCTGAGCACTCAGCACCTGTATTTTAGGAAAATCCTATGGTTCAGAAGGTAGCTCCTAGCATTCCTGAGCCAAATTCAGTTGCTTCCTGAACCACAGCATTACCTCTGTGTTGAAAAGAATTACCTTGGTATGGCCAAAGATTCAATATTTGGCTTTCTAAGCACAATTACTTTATTAATAATAAAAAAATTGTGTACACTGAGTATAATACAGCATGAAAAAACCCAGTACTTGCACACTAGAAATAAAAGTATGCCAGTGTTTTGAATAATAAGAGACTCCACAAAAATATTTCCACCTCACTGGCATCTCCAAGTCAAGAAGAGAAAACCAGTTTTAAGACAGTGAACCAAAATTCTCTTCCCAGCCACAGTATTTCCTGGAAGAGAAGAACTAGCAATATGTATAAAGTAGGGAACATGCTGCAAGGCCAGCCAAGCCTGCCTCCTGTGGATAGTTAATCTATGGCTATAAAATTATATTGTTCTTTGTATTAGTCTTAAATGATTTGTACATATGTGCATTGTTGTCAGCTTAAAGTACAGTTGTGAAACTTTGGTTCCAAATGCTTAAACATTTTGTCATATGAAAAGAACTGAAAGCAGCCCAGTTTCTTCAACAGTTACATTAAGCCGTAGATGGCTAGGTTAGAGAGAAGTCTTTTCTAAGCATTCTTCACAGGGAAGCTGTAGGAGAATGTTCTTAAAACTGTTTAACTCTTGTTGTTCTGTCTGAGTATTGTTTGGGAAGAAGCATTCTGTCTGCTTACAGTGATCTCATCTGTACATTGATGATATTGCAGGTGGTAAAATTAGGTGGATAATCAGCCACTGGCTTATATAAGCAACTACAGCTTCCTTTCAGCAAATAATTTAAGTATTTGAGTTGGTTTAAGGACAGGGGCTAAAGTATACAATCAATGTGTTCTTTGAAATTGGGTGTTATATCTAGTAAGGAGTTCCCTGTTAATCCAGAATCTGGCTGGACAATGAGCCATATTAATAGTAAGGTCTGCTAGAGAGATGAGAGGGCAGAGCCAATATAGTTTGTGGTGCAGGTGACTTATCTTTGTATTAGTTCCCCCACAGCTGATTTTTTTTTTTCTTCTGTGGAGGTCTGTCCTTTGTACTGGCTTTTCTTCTTGGGAGCAGAGAATCAGAAGAGAACTCCCTTCAGGAGAAAACACTGCTTGAGTTAAAATATTGCAGAGAATGGTTGGGGGGACCTTCAGTTTTAGATTTGGGGGAATTAATTTCTTCTTCAGGTTTTAAAAGGAAAAATTTCCTCCTCCCCCCTGCCCCCAGCCCCGAGTCTATCCGAGTCAGGCTGAAACCACAAGCACTTGGGGGCCTGAAGGCCCATGGAGGACAGGATATCTGAAGTTATTAGGGCTCTCTGAATTTCCAGGCTTCAGCTACAGATGAAGCTGGGAGCATCAAAGACACAAATTTAGTTTGCAGCATCCGATCTTCTCCTGTGGGAGTCTCCACAGCACTGGAGCTTGCAGAAGCAGTGGTGAAGCCCAGCTAGCCTGGGGCCAAGGAATGAAATGGGCTCTACTTTGCCACTGACCAGTGCTTGCCTTTGCCTACCCCCAGTTTCATCTGCTGCCATCCTGCAGGCCATGTGAAGTGGCCTCACCTTGCATTTCCACTAGCTGTGCCACAAGGCAGAGAAGAGCACACCTGAAGCCATGATGCACAGTTCTTCACATGCAGAATGAGCTTTGTGCTTGGACTCTCTTTACATACCCTATTGTAATTCCTGCTGCTCATCTGCATGTGCGTAGGTAGTCAAATACTAAAATTGCTTTGTAGGTATGTAGTTAAATCACCTGAGTGGAAGAAGGGGTCTGACGGGAATGGCATCAGATGTAGTATGCATGCCTAGCTGGCTACTAGACTCCTTTTCAAAGTAGTTCTTACATCTCTTAGGCTTATGGCTTCAGGTTATGCCTGGCAGGTGCGATATCCTATTCTACAACTGCAACCCCTTTCTAATCTTGTAACAGGTTTAAGAAACAATTAGCAGTTTTACTCCTTTAAACCAGCTAAAAGATATTGTCCTAGGACAAGTAAACAGTTGCAGCCAAATTTAGGGTTCTTTCCCATTTTTGAGTGGCTTACAGGACTCCAGGTATGCAAGAATTCTGAATTGAAGTTGAGCGTTCCATGAACTGGTGAGTGATAAAGAGGCATTGCTTGCACTTCACAGTATTTGTTGTGTTTCTTTACACAGTATTAAGATAGCAGATCATTAAATATTTTCCGTTAACGAGGCATGTGGGGGATTATTTTGGAAAGGTGAAGATACTGCATTCTTCCTTTCTGCTTTAGTTCCTACGTTGTTCCAAAACACCAGGGAGAGAATCGCATTAAAAAAAAAAAGACAATGGTGATGCAGTTCAAAAGAACTCTAATGTTGCTGTATATATTGTGTTTTCATACTAGAACTAGAAGGTCTTCAGGAAAGGTCCCTTGGGAAGCAGCTTTGTTCTCAAGTTTGTGACCTTAGATACAGTTAAAAGGCAAAAACTGAGGCAAAAATAATACTGATCACATAAAAACAATTAGTGGGAGAGAAAAAGGTGTGGTGGCCAAGGGTTTTGATCTCGAATCTGGAATACTAGGCTGTCTTCCTAAACTGTTTAGGGGGAAAAAGGCTTGATTTTTTTTTTTTTTTAATAATGCATCTGATTATCTAACTTTGTAATAGTGGTGTATAGTAATATAATTGAAACAGTCATATTAGAAAATATATGCATATAGAAAGGGTTGGTGGCTGCAGTGGCATAGTCAGCTCAGTTGTTGTGAGTGATGAGGACTAGTTATGCACGTTTTAAAGCAATGGGAGAAAACACCTCCAAAAATGTGAATTTCAAACTTTATAAATGGCCCAGGCATCAGTGAACTAGTATTGCTTCCAGGCTTGTCATGATAAGCCCTATTTCACTTCCAGATAGCAAATAGTTTTCCATTGTAATCAGTCTTTGGCCGGCATTGTCTTTTCATCTGTGTGCCTACAGCCCTTGATGCTATGAGGCTTCAGGCCTGACTGAGAGTTGTTTCATGTACCACATGGTGGGTAATAATACCGCAGGCTTTGGTCTCTCTAAACCAAAACTGATTCTTTATTAAGAGCACAAAGGTTCTGCAGCTGTAGATCGCACTCAAGCCATGTGCACGCAGAGTAGCTTAACTGGTGTCCAAACTCCAAAAAATGAAAAATCGTGTTCGTTCTTCCAAAGTCTGTGGGGGAGGGTACTGCAGAACTGCCTTCATATAAATATTTCAAGTGAATGCACATGCCAGAACAAAGAGCTAATAAATGAATAATTTTTAAAATTAGTTGTGTGTGTATACACATATATACACACACAAACATATGTTTAAACAGTTGTAGGGAACTCTTTCTGGAGGAAGGTATAATTTCCTATATTAAGATTTCTTGCATTTTATTCCAGAGAGTCTTGTTCTGTCACTGTTAGACATATTGCTGAGCAAGATCAGTAACTGATCTGGCACTTCCAATTAATCTATTTACCTGTGTTGCACAGAGACTGAGGATTTAGGGGAATGAAAAATGCTTGCCACTTGGTGCATGTATTTTCTCCATTGAAACTAGAAACAGTTTAGCAACTTCACTCTGTTTTGCTTTGTAATTTATTGACATGGTTTCCTAATGTCATGCTGTTTTTTAAAGAGACTTTTTGGTTTAACAAAATGTAGATAATTGCTTTGATATTTTGGATTAAGAGAACTGTTTATCTTAAAAGTGATGGCATATTTTGTAATTATATTGTCTTTTATTAAAGCACACACACAATGGTTTGTAACATTGATTCTATCTTCCAGAAAACTAGCTGGTTAAAAAAGTAGAATAGCTGGGAATGTAAGGACAAAACAGTGAATTCAGAGATAGATAGTCAGCTGATATGATTTAGTTCACATTATTCACTTAGGGAATAAAAATGAATATTTGAAAAATATATTAAAAACCTAAAGCCTCGTCATTTTGCTGCTGCTTTTGGCATATTTGCCAAGGGACACAACTGTATGATAGGAAAGAAAATGGTTTCTGGTTTGAGATTCTATTAAATAATCCCTTGGTTGATTTAAAATTTATACCAAAAACTGCACTTTCAAACGGGCCATGCATTTGTATGCAAATACAGGGCCAAATCTACCAACATTTACTTTCTGGCATCGTTCTTATTTGGAGTTTTGGTATTAGTGTGTGTATCTGCAGCAGTAATAACTGAAGCTCATAGTACTGCTTATGATTGAATACTGAGTTGGTAATATTTTTAAGTATGCTGATTTCATGGCTAAATGTGGATCTTTTCACATGGAAACAATTGTGTGCAGAAAATTGCTGGAGCAATTTTGGAGGCCATTTTTAATTTAAAAATTTGCCCATGCACAGTGTGCCCTTGTTTCTGCCTAAAAACATATTTTAACAGTCAAGTAATATAAATTCTTTAAAAATGGAGTTTTATAAGGGATATATTGATACAATCTTAGCTACTTGCATAGCAATTTTACGAACGGTCCCTCCCATGCATTTATGCCGACTTTTCATTTCTTTTCCTTTTCCCCCAGCTGCAACTGGCTTTTTTTGATGGTTACTCTTTTTGCCATTGACTGTTCATGCATTGACAAGAAAATTCTCTGCTGTTTCCTTCTTACAGCAGATTTTCATGAGAATTAAACCCCAAACTAGTTACGTTGATGAGGGAATATTTGAATCATTTGGTCAAATTTGATAGTTACTTTCCAATTTCAGGACTTTCTTAATTTAAAATTTCTTCTTTCACATTTAATGCCTTTTCTCATCTAAATGGTGTTTCTGCCACATTCATCAATTTTTATGGTACACTGTAAAATTGTTCCCAAGTATTTTTGGTGATTTAGACAATTTATCTATTAAGAAAATTGTAATACAAGAATACAATAATTTTCTGCTGCATGCCATAAAGTTTTCAAGTAATAACACTTTTCTGTCAAAGATGCTGTGACATCCTAGAAAACAGTTTTACGTAGATACTTCTACTGCTATTGATTATGGTGTTTCAGGAGGTTTCAGTGAAGTTGAGCCCCTAATTAAGCATGGAAAGCAGCTTAGTATCTTTTAGAATTATTTAATCTTAAAGAAGAAATTAACTAAGTTATTTCTCAGACAAAGTAATTAAAATCCTGCTCATGATTTTAAATATGTATTTCCTTCTTGGTTTCACAACTGATTCTCGGTGCTTCATTCCTTACGAACTGCATGGTTAACCTTAATGTATGCACAGGCAAATTCAATATTGCTGTAGTAATTAGTATGCATTTTGAGGGGGGAGAAAAAGAAGCAGCATGCATAGCAAGGTTTGGTATTATCATATATATTATGCATGTATTGCAAAGAAGAGATCACAGATGTAAATATACCCATTAGCAATATAGATTATTTGCATTATGTCTGTAAAGTTCTTTAATTGCACTATAAGAATTGTAAAATTGAGAAAGAATCGAAGGACAAAACAACGTTAGGAAGTTCAGGTAATGCAATGTGAAATCAGAAGTGAAGGAAAAGCAAATTGATTCATGCTTTTAGGAATTGTTCAGAAACCACATAGCCTATAAAACTCATTGTCACAAGATTTTGCAGAAAGCAAGAGATTTAGAACAGGAACAGAATTAGACATTAAGTAAGTTAGTAAACAGAGCTAAGAAATAGTAGCCCTACAGAGCTTCTGTGGAAATAATAATGTGTGTGTTTGGATATTTATTTAAAAGACAGTGTGTTCCTGTCAAAAACCAACCAATGATGTATTACAGTTGTGGGTTTTTATTTGGTGAAAAAGGTGTCTCTTTATTCACCAGTGATTTTGGTTTAGGGATTCTTAAGGAGGACAGAGGTCACAGAAAATTATGGTATACACATTTAGCCAGAAATAAGCATATATGGAAAGGGATAAGGATGTAAAATAATACCTAGAGTTTTAGAAGTAATATAAGACTCTATTTGTCTAGCAAAGGCAGTTTCTAACTGGTGAGGTGTGTAAAAAGATTTTTTCCTTGTATGCAAGTTTTTCCATAGCTGCATAATGCATGGGGTTTTTTCACTTCTCTCTGAAACAGCAAGCAGTAGTCCCACTTAGAGACTAGACAGACAACCACTTACCGGACCCATAGGAACAATTTCTAATCTGCTGACTTCAAATTTACCAGAGTATGATCTACTGGCACCAGGAGAATTCCACTCCCATTGTTCAAGTGAAATACAGTGGGAGTTTTATGGGCAGAAGGAAGGCTGGTGTGGGTGTGCTCCATCCTGTCATGGTTCAGACAGCGGCAAGCACATTCCCAGGTCACATGCAATTGTTCCTACATGTTTGCTGATTACTTGACAGTGACTCTTGAAGATAACTAACTCTGGTAATAATTACTGCCCTGGCTAAAGATGTTCTATCTCCCCACCATTGTTCCTCAGGGTTTGGAAATAACTCAAGTCATATGCTGGGTTCAAAATCAATACAGTGAGTCATTTTATGGTTATTTGTGCCTCAATAAAACTATGGGTAAAGAACTCATTAAGAATCACTTACATTTACATGGCCTTGTCTCCACTTGACCTGAAAGCTCTATGTAGCAAGATGATTGAAGTTCTTGATTAGGATAGCAAGATGTGATGTTCCCTTCATCCAGTGGTGACTCTTCAGAAAGTAGTCTGTGTAAGAAAAAGAAATACTGTATAAAAAAATGCATGATTAATCAGTACATATTTCTTCATGTTTCAACATTATCTTCCTTTCTGGGAATATAGTAGCAATGAATAATTTTTAACATCAGAGGATGCAATCAATAAGGGTTTTGACTAACTAAGGATTTCTAGGTTTTCCCTATGAAAAAGCCAGTTAGAGCTTAAAAAAAAAGAAAAATTCAATACAGCATTTTTTACTTGAAAACCAAAAAGTTAAGCTGAAAGATGTTTCGTAGAAACATGCCGATGCTGCTGAAATCTTTACATTAAAAAGTCAAAATGAATCGTCGGCTTTCTAATTTCACTTCAAGAATGTTGAATCCATCATTTTGTATTTACTGATGTATATTTAATACATATACAATATAAAGTGTACTGTGAAAGTTAATACATTGGTTTCACATTCAGAGGAAAGTACATAATGGTATTAAGTTGATCTTCTTTTTTGTCACAGGAATGATTTGTCACTGTTTATTTAGAGGGGGGAAAAAAGGAAAGAAAATCCCAAATTTCCCAAAGAATTCAGATTCTAGATTTTTATCAGCTCTGTGACTGTGGCAGCTGTATGAAAAGCTGCTTTTTACATTTAGTAAATACATTGGAGGGTACTATCTCATTTTTTATGGTATATTAAAGTAACAAAACAGTGCGATTTTTCTATTTATTTCCCCTGATGACAGCATAGTTCTGATGACAGTGTGAAGGTCTGCTCTTAGAAGCTGTATAGTTCTTTCTGAATACTGAGCCAAAAGGACGAAGACATTGGTTCATTCAGACTCTTGTTGCTGCATAATGCTTATTCAAACAGGTAGACCTGAAGTTTTCACTTTATCAGTGTCTACCATTTTCTCAGAGTAAGCTGTTTAAAAAAGCACTCTCATAACTGGCCCCTTTTGTTTAGAAATTAGGAGAGCCAGGCAAGCCTCTATCTGTGTAGAGCTGTTCAGAGAACTTCCAAGCAGGAAAGGGACCCTATATCCTCCTACCGTTGCACATAAGAAATCATTACTCCTATGCTCTCATCTTCCTGCTCCATTTGTATGTAACACCCACCAATTCTCCCTTTCCATCTCTTCTTTTCTCTCACATCTCCATATGCTTCTCAGTTGAAAAAGCCTTCTCGGTTAATCTATGAAATGTGTACACTGCTTTCTCCTTCAAAGAAATTCCTTAAAAACCAACCATATTTCAATTATAGTGATTCCATACTTCTATTTCTCTGTATTGTGAGTTATAAAGAGAATTATTTTAAGAAATGATGCAGCAGTGAAAAAGGCTATGCAACCTTGAGATGCATTAAGAGTGGTATTTCAAGAGGAAATGCTAGTGCTATTATAGAGGCTGTGGTACAACCTCAGAAATATTGTCTAGTGTTGGTCACCCATGGACAGGAATGTTCAGTAAAACTGGAACAGATGTAGAGAAGGGTCATAAGGATGATTAAGGCAATGGAAAAGCCTATTTTATGAGAAGAAGCAAAAGGATTTTACATGTTCTAGCATGGCAAAATAAAAGCTGAGGGGTTATGGTTTCTGTCTAGGATATAATGGTTGGAGACACACAGGAAAGTACCTAAACTAACTGACAACATAGAAGAATACAATAGTTCTTGAATAGATTTAAAATGAAAATGTTTTTTTTCCCCACTCTGAGACCAGCCAGGGTCTTAATGAAAATATAGGGGGAGAAAAGTTCTGTATGCTTTCATGGAAGCTATGTGAAATGCCAGAAAACTAGAACATGTGCGCTAGGAAAACCTTTCCTATGAATCCTGCAGCAAGTTTTCTCCATTAATAATTTAAGTCTTTTACTTTATATCTCGGACATCTGCTGTAAAACATTTAGCTTCGTGCTCAGACATTCCTTGTCTTCCACATACTTCCTGTGTGATATTAGGTAGGTCACCATGTCCTTCTGTTTTCCATGTGTACAATGTGTATATTAGTATTCCTTACCTCAAAGGGATGCTGGAAGGATAAATATAGTAATGGCTGTGTTGGCAGAGGCAAGTAAATCTTTTATCATAAGCAAGGAATCTCTTTGCATTCATACAATTTCTCTGTTACATAGTATCATTTCTGTCAGAAAGCCTATATAAAGCACGCAAGAATAATAATGAAATGTTTGATTAGTTCGCTTACAGATATTTGCATATCTGCATTTCCCAGTTTTTAAGATACAGAATGTAAAATTATTCAGAGCATGTTCTGGGCTCCCCAGTATAAGACTGACATGGGCATACTGGGGTGAGTTCACAGAGCTGATTAAGGAGTGTCTGTCTGAGGAAGGGTAGCTGAGGTTGTTCAGCCTGGAGAAGAGGGGGCTCGGGGAACCTTATCAATGTGTACAAATATCTAATGGGGTGGTAAAGAAGATGGAGGCAGGCTCTTCTCAGTGCTTCCTGGTGACAGGACAAGAGGCAATGGGCACAAATTTAAATATAAGAAATTCTATTCAAAGAAAAGAAAAAACCCCAACTTTTTCACCTTTTTCACCTTAAGGCTGGTTGAGTACTGGAACAGGTTGCCTAGGGAGGTTTGTGGAGTCTCCATCCTTGGAGATACTGAAAGCTCAACTGGACCTGGTCCTGGGGCACCCTGCTCCAGCTGACCCTGCTTGAGTGGGGGTGGGGGTTGGAATAGATGATCTCCAGAGGTCTCTTCCCACCTCATCTGTTCTCTGTGATCCTGTGTGTGAAAATGAGTGAAAGAAAAGAAAAACTTACTCTTGTTACATTTCTGGAGCAAGTGAATCTTTATATATTTCGTACACACTGTTAAACTAAATACAGCAGGACTGAAACCTGAGATTTGATCATTCTTAATAGCTCTCTGCTACCTAAACGCATGGCAGCTTGAATAAGGTATGAATGGTGAATTTTATACCCTAGTGTCACTTGGACTTTTGCCATTGACTTCTGTGCAGTCAGGATTTTAGTGTAAATGACTCGGTGGAGAGCTGCTGTTGTTCTTAGAGCTGCTGTTTTCTTTTCATTCTGGATCAGTATTGATTTACTTCTCAAATGGGAAGGTTTAAATCTGTATACTATAAGGGTATATAATGACATTTTTGTTTTATGCTTTGTAATACAAAAAGAAATGTACATCCTGCAACAGGGATCTGGCAAGAAGAAAACAACATGTGGCTTCTACATCAATTTTATAAAATAAATGTAATCCCACCCTTTGAGCAATGGAGGGTTAAGTTTATGTCTGAGTTTAAATTTTCTCTAGTGACTACTCGGAACTCCAAAGTAGCAGACTCTTTCCCAGTGCAGGTATCTTCCTGATTAAGTTGCTTCACAAAATGAAAACCTTACTCTTCTAAATCCTAAAGGAATATTGTAAATATATATTTTTGTTCCAGCAATGTAATTCTTCCCAAAATAGTAGAAACGTAGACAAAGAAAGCGAAGAGGGACAATGGTTCCTTGAGGAAGCCTTTTATCTTGGCATTTGCTTGTGAGGGAAATATTTACCTGCATCTGAGAGATAACCATGCTGAGATGCGCTGGAATAGCTCTAGTCCCAGTTTATAATTCCAGAGACATTCTCTTTGGAAACTTTCTAAACACCTTGTTAAGGCAAGATTTGCCATTTTTTTTAATCAGCTAACTATCTGAAAAAGAACAACATCAAGATCTGTCCCAGAGGGACTCCTTCCTGGACAGAGCTTTTTGTTCCATGATGAGAGACAGAATCAGAGCTGTCTGAATAATAAAAAACAGATTCCTGAAGTGGTTTTTGTGGGGGAGATTCAAATTTGATTTATTGCTCATTGTAGAGTCTGATTATCTGTTGTTGTGAACTTTCACGTGGCCACTGGTATATGTCAAAATGTTGTGAAAGTTTAACAAAAGTTTGAATGTGAAGTGCATTTACATTATTTATTGTTCTACTCCACTTCTGTTTAAAAAGTAATAATAATGTGCTATCCAGTCAGACAGCTGAAACTATTCAGTAGCTAATCAAATGCTATCAATGGCAAAATGTGAAAATGGAATGCCAAACAATTATTTCCAGGAATACTTTTAGATGAATTTTAATGGGTCAGATAAGATCTGTAAATTACAAACACATTTACAGAAATTAAAAGCTGCTTATGAAATGTTTATAAGAGATTGCAATCAGTTTGATTTTGACCCCTCAAAAAGTATTATGTAGCTCTCATTAACCTACATTAGCTAGTCACATTTCTTACGAAATAAAGCAAAAGAACCCCGTCATATGTACCGTGCTTGTCACTTTTTAATACCAATCACAACAGGGTTTATTCAGAACCAGTTGTCAGTTCTTATAAAATGGCATTGTCTTGTAAGGCACTAAGAAGGAAAGATAAATGCTCATAATGTAAAATTAAGATGTATGTGGTGTCAAACTGGACAGTAGCTCCAAAATGCTGGCCAGTTGGTCCTACCAGTACACATTGCTGTGTGTGATGGCATTTCTCTCTTTAGAGGGTAACTTCATGATTTTTGTGACAATAATCAAAGAGCGTTTCTGTGACCTCATTTGCATTCACTCCTTCAGAAGTTATTTAACTGTCACCATTATTCAGTCTGAGGCACGGTCCTGGTGGCACCTCCAGTGCATTCTAAACTTGCAATAGTTAAAATGATAGTGCTTTAAAATGCAGTGTGGGGTGGTGGTTTTTTTTTTAGTCATCAAAATATAGTAGTATGATTCCCCTTTACATGCTTGCTTAGGCTGCTGCCATACAGCAGAAA
Organism: Ciconia boyciana; assembly: GCF_034638445.1. Lineage (NCBI taxonomy): Eukaryota > Metazoa > Chordata > Aves > Ciconiiformes > Ciconiidae > Ciconia > Ciconia boyciana. The sequence goes on from NC_132942.1 coordinate 27,201,554, forward strand.
GTTAGCAACTACAATATCAAGGTTACTTCTCAGACTGTGTAAGTATACTGAATTATGGAAAAGATGGGGAGAGAGATCAACAGAGTTGCAGGTGTAAGCTTTATATAATTTGTGGAGGATTTTGTGGAGTGGATGTTTCTCATGGAGTAAAATATATTTTCCATCTTCTCTGGGCTTCTGAGGGTCTCTGGAAATACCCATGCTGTCTTCTGTCTGCATGTTCTTATTTTTTATATTAGGAAGAAAGGACTTACAAGAACAAAAGACCTAACTAAAGAAGCGTACAGACAATGTGATGGCAAGTGAATGCCAAGTAATGTATACTGGAGGGAAGAAAATAGTCTATCACTGTACTTTGCACTCTGCTAAATTAACTGTGTCAACTCAGGCAAGGGAATCCAGTATCACATTAGACACCTCAGTGTCGACTTCTCCATGTGAAGCTGCAGATAAAAAATTAAAGAGAATGGTGAAGTTGCAAGAGGAGTAGGTGACAAATAACAGAGTAATGCCATGGGCAGTCCTGTCTGAAGTACTACGTGCTGGTACTGATCACTGGCTCTCGAAATTACAAAACTGAAAGTGATGTTGGAAAAGTTGGGGAAAAAAAATGCTGAGGAAGTACCACAGCCAGATGGAAAAGGTTGGCTGGTTTGCCTTGGAAAGAAGGGGTGACCAGTTAACCAGAGTTGGGAGGGCTTGGCAGCTCTGCCTTTGATGTGCAGGATCAGAGCTGAGGTCTGTTACTGGGCTCTGGAGAACTCACATCAACTGTTAAAAGGAAAACACTATGGTTTTAAGGGCCGTTCTCTAAAGATTTATGTCCCTTGGATTCACCACTCTCAGATTTAAGAGTCAGCTTTATTATTTTAACTAGTTTACAAGGAGACAATATATGTGACCGTATATATCTGTCCAGCAGAGTTGCTTTTTTTCCCCACTAAGCTTGCTCTTCTAGAGTGTTGAACGCATGGAAAAAAAAGTTTATTGGAAATTATTGTATTTGAAAAGGGCCTTAGCTATTCCCCAGAAAGAAGAGAAGCAAACACAGGGTCAATTTACCACCTGACCTGAAAATACAAAGTTGATAATCGGCCATCATTGCTTATTGTATCTATGATCTGATTTGTTGAAATGCTCAATAAATCCGCTATTAGGAGAAAAAGTGCTTACATGCATTTTTTCTTTAAAAAAAAATTAAACAACAAAATAAAAGATTGATTGACAAGACATCAATAAAGCTTTGAGCATACACTGCTGACCTTTTTTTCTTTGCACTGCAATCTGTGTTTATTAGAATTCAGCTCCTATAAATAGGTTTCTGTGGATAAAAAAGCAAGCAGCTTCTTAGGAGTTTTGTTCAATAAACTTCTGTGAAAATTCGAGAGACTTAATACATGGCTTTCAATTTAATTCATTCTGTCTTCCCTTCTTAAAAATAAGATATAAGTGGGGATGAAATAGGTTTAGCTGGTGGACTGTTTTTTCTAAAGCTATATTCTTAAAACTCACCTTTCCTTTTTAATGTCTGCTACAGCAGTTCATTCGGAACAGACAGGATATATATCATCTCACGGCTGGTACTGTAGGCTATTTCTTCTCTTTAAATAAAAACATATTATAAATCTGTGCTGCAGTTGAGTGTTGTAAGCACTCAGGTTAGTGACTTCAAAAGTAGAGCTGGAATGAGGCTTTGGCAGGCACTAAAGAATACTGACCAAGTCCTTGGACCCTATTTTCTATTTGATCTTCCCAAGAAGAAAATCTCTTCAGAGCCTTTCAAAACAGTAAAGGTGGCACAGCAGTGATGTCAAGCCTTTTAATTTTATTGCAAGCCTAGTGATATTCCTGTATTAGGGTTTTTGTTCTTAAAGCCCTACCCCTTGGAGTCCTCTGAGAATCCTTTCATTTTGTGTTGCTGAAGTAAATGTGTAGTTGATGTTGCTCTAAGTAAAAAGTGAAATAGAAACCTTAAGTTGAAATGGTCAAACTTGAAGCCTGGTGAGAAAAGTCTCTGGTCGGAGGCTCAGAATTTGCTCAGAATTTGCTCCTTGACATGTGTTTTACTGAGTGGAGCCTTCCAGGGCTGGCAGGTAAAGGATACCTCTGTCCTGGTGTCAGACTAGGTGTGTGTTTTTCCTGAACTGTTTCATGATGGAAGAAAAGCCAGTGTTACCAGATTTTGACCCAGAGTTTTCTTCTTCATTAGTACTCCCTAAAAATCAGTTGTTTTTCTCCACCGTTTTCTATTATCCTCTTGTAACACAATAATTCTGGCTCTAGCATCTTTCCGTTGATTAATGATACTAATCTCTGATTAATTTAGGCTATTTCCTCTCCTTCTCTGCCTGTGGTTTTTTTGCTGCTTTTTTTTTTTTGGTGGTTGTTGTTACTGGTTTTGTTTTTGTGGTGGGTGTCTTCCGCCCCCCGAATCCTTCTCTCTCCATTGTGTTTGACAGGAAGGTCCTTTCACTAGGTACTGTTTTAGGGGTTCACAGAGCACAAAACAGGAAAAAAATGCTGGTATTTCTTGTAACACAGCCCACAAAGAGCATCTGCAGCACACCTGGAATGGTCCCATGTAGCATGAAAACACTCCCAGAGTGCTCAAGCTCATAGGTACTTGGACAGCTGGGCTCTTGCCATGTGCTAGCATTGAAAATCAGAGGGCATTTTCTTCTTTCAGACACTGGGTGGGAACTGGATGGGCTAGTTGTATTTATCTAAGTATGTTTAAATATTGATGGTAATTGGCTCTCTTCCTCTGTTTCCCTCTCATCCAAGTAGAGGTAAAAATACTAAACGGTCTTTGGAAGGGGCTTGTAGTTCTTGGACGGGATGGACTGTATACACAGGAGGTATTAGTATTATCCTAATTCATCTCTGCTTGTACTAAACCTGGCAGCTACTGGGACAAAAACATTGAAGATGATTATTCCTCTCAATTTTGACTATGCTATGTAATGATTAGGTTAAGGTTGCACACAAAGCAGGTAATACTACTCTTGTAAACCAAAAAGTGAGAAGGTATATAGCACTCTGCAATGAAGATGATACAAAGCAAAGAGCCTGTTTTGTCCTCTCCTAGATTTACAGGAAAAAAGGCACATTATAGGTGATTTTATCAAATGCAAGAACTCTGTAAGGTTTCCTGCTAACAGGAAGAAGGTGGTACAAAATATGAGGCCTTTTTAGAAATTCTGTACATTGATAATACATACCATATACTACAAATCATTCCCATTTCTGCACAATATATCTAAGACAGGCACACTCCGGTCAAATTTTATCTACTAAATATAATACCTTAGAGATATGCAAGCATTATTTTCAGATACAAGAGGACTATATAGAACTTCAGTTCTGCTTATTCAGTAATAATTTATTTCGCAAGCTCTGATCATTAGGATTATTATTAATTACCATGCCATTCAGCTGCACTGACGAAAAAAAGTCTTTCTGATATAACTGAGCACATTAAAAATATTGGATTAAAGAATTAGCTCTGCCAGATTTTAAATAGAACAAAATAAAATGGCTAATCAAAATCTGAGCACATACAAGGTGATCATTTACCTACTTTCATTGCACATTGTTTGAATAGTTTGTATTATGGATGTGAAATTGCCCTCAAGGAGGTTAGTTAAAGTAATAAAGGCTTCCCTTCGCCTCAGGAGCCACTCCCTTTGTGATATGACCTTTCTGTGACTTCTGAGCTCAAGTCATTATGAAGAGAGACAAATGCTTATTTTAAGTCTTTTTGAAAGCTTTTCAGGCATTAGGTTTTACGGCAAGGTCCTTTTGTCTCTCTCTTTCTAAACTAGTTGCAGTTGGGAGTGGTGAGGGAGTAGAAATAATCACAATTGGAGACCTTGAACAGTGTTTTCTGTGCCTTATTTTGGGGGTTTTGGTTAGTTTTGAGGAGGGAGGGTGTTTTTTAAATCTAGAATGAAGCAGTCTGTGCTGGGATTTCAGTGCTTCGGAGCAGCATGGATAGAGCGTGCTCGCCCCAGCGCTGCTTTACCTTAAAATCAGCCCTGGTTTTCCCACACCAGGATCAGCGGCACAATGTGCCCCAGTCCCCTGGGACATCCATGCCCACAGCTCCCATTTTATTGCGTGCTCAATGCCGGCCTCGTTGCGGTGAGCAAAAGGCACCCATTTACATGTGGTGTGTTGCATTAGGACTGTCAGTGTATTGGGCCAAATTTCACCTCACCTTAGGCTGCTTGTCAATGTTGTGGTCTATTTTTGGCTGAAGTCACCTCAGCTGGGGCCTGTTGGTATTTCTGAACAGCCGGGCATTTTCACTCAGGCTCTTGGAAACGAATACGCAGCTTTTGGTTGCTACTGCAGGAAAGGTGCCAAAACAGGCTGCTCTGTCCTCGGCCCCTTGCCATTGCCTGTGCTTTCCACACATTGTACCCCTGTCAGTGGCAGTGACAGTGAAATTGCAACTCTTGTCTTGAAGCAGACACTTTAAGTCCCATTTATTTAAATGAGGCGTAGTGGTAGGCTGAAAGTCAAGTATGTGTTTCATATCTTCAAACTACGGCTTTAAAAGAAACAAAATGTGGCTGTTGGGTTGTGGCTGTCGCAGCAGAAAACTGAGGCCTTCCCGGCCTGCTGAGGTGGCAAGCCTGTGCCCCACCAGCATCTGAGGGGAGTCTGGAAGTGAGTAACACTCAGGTTGGCGTGCAGGGGTGTTCAGCCTGTAACAAAAGCTGCCTCAGGCAGAGCAGCCCACTGGCTCTGGGCGCACTCTTGCCATCCTGAAGGGCTCAGGAGAACTGAGGTGATGGACCATTCTCTGAGAACCAGGAGGGTCAGAGATGATCATTCCTGAAGCGCTGGTGACTTGGTGAGGGGGTTTCTTCGTGTAGCGTGCATCTTCTGCACCGTCAGCAAATGTGGTGGGTAGATAACTTTTTTTAATGAGGTATAGATGTTATATATGTTTAATATACATAATATATATACATATTATATATATATATATATATTTGTCTTATGTTTAATTGAAGGTTTAAGAAGAAAAACCCTAAAACTCTGAAAGTTGCCATAAACGTACATGGCTACTTAGCAACACTGCAGAAGACTTATTTGTACCCATCTGGAGCCAGGTACGTCACTCTGCCTGCTAACCTTCACGGGGACTCTCTGCGGAAACCCAAAGATTGCTGAAGTAGAATTGGAAAGATAAGGAGAAATGCTGTAAGACAATTAATAACTTCATAAATATGCTCATTTCTAGCCTCATTCCAGTTTTGTGGTGGTGGTTGATTTTTCTGAGTATGTGTGTTCAGAATTACTCGCCAGACAATTTCTGCAAAGTTTCTTGGTTGCAGATGGTTTAGGAGAAATATCTTATGAGTGAAAGCAATGAGGCGATGCTGGAGAGATGTGACAGGTCACCTGTGTAGTGCTTTTCAGTTGTGTATCTGGGCAAGCCGAGCACTTGTACTCAGGTTTTCAGATGTACAGATGCTGAGATTGATTATTTTAAAAGTTATTCTCTCTAAGATTCAGTAAAAATTCATTGTTTGTAGAAAAAAGTGTGTCAAGAAAGCATCTTTCCTAGCAAGTTTGTTAAAAGTAAAGACAAAGTGCAGACAAACAATTTTTTCATCTGAGCTAATATTTATAAGAAATCGTATGTGTAGATGTATACTTTGTTTGCCCTGCAGAATTTACCAGGGTTCATTTGGGATTATTTTACCCACTCAGCGGTGATTTTAGTGGAAAGTCTAGAAGTAAGTATACCATTTCCATTTCAAAAGATCACTAAATATCTTTTCTGCAAATTTTTTAATTTGTTTAATTAAACTTAGCACTCCATTCCACTTCATTAGATCGATTTATTTTTCATGTGTCTAAGCAGTTTTTCAAGTACATAATTAAAAGAATAGTTTTATAAAATTAGTACTTTTTGTACATTAACATGCTCAAGAACAGGAACTATATTTTCCTGTTGATTAGCATGTGATGATAAAAGCATTAGCATAAAGTAGTAAGAAAGAAATAATCTAGTCCTGTTTAAAAAGTCCACGCTGAAGCTGGCCACTAGGTATTTTGAAGAATGTAAGATCTGTATGCTTTACTGGAACTTTGCAGGAGAAGTGAATGCAGCAATAACCTTGATGTTATTTTTTTGCAGGCAGCGGGGAGTGATCTTCATGAAGAGAAGTGGTATGTAGTGTGCAACTAGGAGTTCAGTTTTGGGTTTCAGTTTGGGTACCACACAGAGGTGGATTTCATTAAGCCAGTTTTTGCAATTGAAGTAACTGGGATGTAGAAAAAGTGACTTGCATATGGTCAGTCGATAAACTGGAAGCAGAACTAGGGGAGTTCCCAGCAGTTTTCTTTGTCATCCTCGCTCTGAGAGGAGACAAGACTGCAGTGGTTCTCATGTTGTCTAGTGGCTACGGCCTATGGATGTCTGGAAAAGGAGATAATGTTTTAGAAATTGATCTTTGTCTAGGATGAGGATTAATCCCATTTGCATTTTCTTCTGATAGGCCAATGCTATGACTGAATGAAAGAAATTACTATATACCTTGATCATCATCTTAGCAAAATAAAAAATGCTTTGTGGATATATACTATACAGTTTCAGTCTGTAGCTACTTGAAAAATGGGCAATCGAATGCAGATGGAAAAGAAGAGGAAAAAATGGCTCATTCTACAAGAGCCGCCTGTAACTGCCTTACACTCAAAAGCCTGCAGGATTCATATAATGAAAACTAATCTACAGTACATCAACAAGATGAATCTGTAATTTAGTTCACTGAACTCACACTAACTTCTGTGGTCTTTGAAGCTGATTTTCAATAAATTCTTTTGCTAAACTCTTTTGTGCAGCTGGAATTTTGTATTCTAGAAGACATACAATATTGAGTAGTGAGTAAATAATTCGCCAGCATATTTGGACAGTTTGTGTGTGCATGTGCTTATGTATGTTTGTGTGTAAATATTTGAGGGTGTTATTTAAAAGGAAATATGATAACTGGGACGCATACGTTCCTGATTTAATACCCTGTGATGGCAGACAGCTGTCTCACAAATCTCTTCCTTCCAAAGGCTCTACAGATTGTGCGCCATGTGCCACACTGCACTGTGGACACAGTATACGTCACAGTATACGTTATTGTATGTGTTACAGTATACACAGTATATGTTGCCATAACAAACTAGAGACGTTTGTTAGGAGACTAAAAGCCCATAAATCCTCCTCCGCAAGAGGAAGATGAGTGATATTTGTGGCATAGCTGGGATCCATTTGAGCATTTAGATGTCATTTTAATCCTATGCAACTTCAGAATGAAACCAAAGTAAATGAAACTTTCAAGTTCTTATCTGCTATAGATAAATGTTAGCAAAGCTCTTTCAATGCATAAGCATTATACTTTTAACATAGTGTTTTAAACCCCTTTATATGTCTCTTCTTGAAAAGGTTGTGGAAACTCAAGCTGTATCTGACGGTTCAGCTCCAATGGATGTAATTAAGCAAAGATTTAATTAAATTAGATTACTTTTAATGTGTTTTCATGCATCTTATGTAGAATATAAAGAACTATACATGCCTCAGTCTAAAGGCAGTTGAAGTAAATGGGAATCTTTGGGCCTCAGGTCAAGCCCTAATAAGAGTTTTCCCTGTAAAAGAGAGGATCAGAGCATTTCCATGTCACTTGAAAACCAATAGGATTGGTAGCTCTGTTAATAAAACTCTTAACCAAAGCTTCTGTTTTCTCAAGTGTCACCTTTAAGGATATTGGTAAAAGCTGCCAAGGTTAAAGGATTAGTTATTCACCTGTTTTCTTTCTGGTCTTTCTTGATGCATCCTTTAATTTGTATGTATAAGGCCGTTCCCTGTTCTTAGGGAATGTCTCCACATTAGGCCAGGCCTTACAGCAGTAGTAGGTGTGCTGATAGCACTTAGCTGGTTGGTTCACCTGAATCTTGGCACCCGTGTCACCCACAACTTGCAGGAAGTTGTGGCAGCTGGTGTGCAACGATCAGACATACAACCTAAGCATGTTTATTTGGCAAGGGGAACAAAGCATAAAAGGAAGAAAGACTTTACAATAAGCAGTTTACATGTGCATCTGTGCAACATAAAAACTGATCAGCATGTGCTGGGAAACCAAACAGGTCTAACTTATAGATGTATGGATACATCCAGCCTGCTGTATGTGGTGAGACCTGGGCCTCAGCTTGTTCTGACATCAGCCATTGACGAGCCCTGTTGATCTGCAGAAAAGGGGACCATTGCTGATCCCTTATTTTGGCTTATTTTTCTTTAAAACTTATTGTTGAACTAAACTGATGGAGTAAGTGTCCCAGTAACCAGGCTAACCCACCATCTTTATAAGCTACTGAAGAGCCACTCTGGTGCTCTTACAATACTATTATAGAAACTCAGTCCCTAGTTGCCTCTGCAGAGGAGGAGTATGCTTTGAACTACACTCTGAAAAGATCAGTGTGTTAAATATTTCAAACTTAAATAGGAATTAGCAACATTGTTCTGTCTGAAAGTGATTCATTTTGAGAGCTCCTCTGGCAATCGCTGTTAAAAGTCTTTGTATTAAATTTGCCATATTGCAGTCTCTGTTTCCATTCCATCTTTGAATGGCAGTTCATTCCACAGGCTCGGTGCAGGGGAATTATGATGGTATTCAATTAGCCAGGTAACCTCTGAAGATTTGCTAATGTACGTATAAAACAGAAATTGCTCTTAAAACTTTTCTGACATGCACATTCATTTCAAGCACTAAATAATGGTTATGTAACGTACAAAAGGCAGCCCCTGTGGTGGTATTCCAGGGAAGAGTTTTGTCCCTTGTATACCAGAAGCATGCTCTTTATTGATGGGTCAGAGATCTGAGACCTGACAAAACGTTGTCTTTCATGAGAAGGTCTCGTATGTAAAATGGGGGTATGTGGAACTAGTAGACCAAAGGTTGTTTATGACCATTTCGTAGCAGTGAGTGAAGATTCAAATCCAAATTTCACATTCCAAAGATGGTAAATAATATGTGCCCGAAGATTATTTCTTGACTTTTTCTTTTCTTGTAATGGAATTAGAAAACATATGTGTGTGTGTGTGTATATATATATGGTTATGTTACAGATAAGTATTCCATACACACAAGGAACTATGCTTTCAGGATGTGTGACTTTCATTGTAAATAAAAGGAACTGACAAAGAAATAAAAGAACAAAATTAAAACTCCAGGAGAGAATAGAGTACGCAAGACTCCCTTGTTAACCACAGACATCTGCCAACATGCAGACAAGCTATGAAGGGAGCTTGTTTTATCTTTAGGAGCGTTATGTGGAAAATAGTCCTACCAATATTAAGTCACGTACGCTCCAAATTGGAGAACCCCTTGTAGCAAAGTCTCCATCAGATTTCACATAAAGCAATCTCACCAGTTTATTCATACTGCTTCTTGCTTTCAATCACGTATGTGTTCTGTGGTTGTGGGTTTTTTTAGTGAAAGTTACGTTATAGTTCATCTCTTCTGTGTTTAATGTGAACTGCTGATAAGATTGTATGTGGACTCTTAATAGATTGTAAATTCTGCCAGTTTCAGGGGCTGGACTTTTTTTATCTCAAGCTTCATAAAACTGAAACATTGGAGGGCCAGAAAAAAAAAGAAAAGTGTAATCTATAACTAATAGGTATTATATATTTCAAGCAAATTAGAACAAATTACTCACTAGAAGACATCCCAATAAATGACACTGTGTAAAACATTCTGAACAAAGCAGATATAATATGCAACAGTAGAAATGCCAAATGTGGTATATCACTTAAATATTGGATTGCTGAGCAAGAGTTTGCTAGTGTTTTAATAGTATTTCTATTGGTATTTAAGCTTTCAGGGAGATTATATATTTTACTCTGAGTGACAGAAACTGAGAAGCTGTTAGAGTGAACAGATGAATGACGGTATGCAAAACATATGCTGCAAAATTCCAGGTTTGACCTGACGGTTTAAATAGACCTTGAGGTTTAAAAACAAACACACACAAAAACAACTAGGAAACCTCCTCAAAGGATTTTTAATGTTATAAATAATGTTATAATATTAATGTTATAAATTTTAATGTTATAAAGAACTAAATCAGTAATGCCAAGACACTTTCTCAGTTTTTAAATGTTTGCAGCAAGTTTTGATAATCACTTTCTGACTTGGCTATCATGTGAAGAATGACACTAAAGGAAAGCTCATGGAGAACATTTTGATGCAGAAAGGAGTGGCTTGGGAGTCTGTAAGTAAACAGAGGCCAGGGCTATGCAGACTTTTCATTGTTAATTTCTCAGTAGTTTTTCAGCTGAATATTGTTAAGCTCATTTTTGCAATCTTTAATTTTAGTTGGAAGTTAAGTAACCCCCACACCCCCCAATTTCAGCTCCATTGTTTCCTGGCTCAGTCTCTCACGTTGCTGTTGAGGCTCTGACCTTGTGCATGCATAAAGTAAACTGGACAGATAAAAGCTTCAGAAGAAGTCAATTTAACTTTTTCCAGGCTTTGTTTAGTAAAAGGTGCCATTTGCCAAACTGTTAGGTGATGACATCTCTTATTTGGTACTGAGAAGCTGGGGGAAGACTGTGATAGACTGTGAAATGTGTGAACAAGTAGTTTATTCTCAGTGAAGGAACACTATCCTGTAGCAGTGTTCTGGCTTGATTCAAGGTGGTCAGCTTTGCACCAGCTAAAACTAACAATAAAAAACTCAAAGAGACGGTATCTCAGTAATCAGAGTATGAAATAAGAACCAGGGATGGACAAGGCACTTCAGACAGTGACTTACTGCAGCAATTTAAAAATGACACAGTAACTCATAGAGGAGGAGTTTGCAATAAGATAAAACTTCAGCCAGTTTCTCCAATACTTCAAAGAGTAAAAGAGAGTTTGCTTTTAGTTACAAAGGAACTATAAGCCCAGAAACTTAGGGCTGAGCATGTATGGTCTGCCTTTTTACTAGGTGATATAATTTCAAGGAGGATGCATTTGTCAGTGTACAACATTTAATGCTGTCAGTGTTTTAACGGGAACTACTTAGGTATTGAAGTTAACATCATGAGACTGAAGAGTGTCAATATTGTCTGTCTCAGGGTCTTGCATATGTTTTCAAGGAACCATACAGAGAATTAGTTTTCTCTGGGAAGCAACCATGCAGGTTAAATTGTGTCTTAAAGTGTATTAGCCACACTGGGGGGTGGTGAGCAAGGGAGCAGTGGAATGGAGCTGGCTTGAGGCGTTTTGACTTAGGAGTGCGGCTGGAGGCAGCCTGCCTCTGGCTGGCTGGGGTCAATGTAATGTCCCGCACTCCCTACACCTCCAAAAAGTTGCACGTGCGTCTTCTGCACCTGCAGCCAGGGTCCAGCACTGTGTGCCTCTCTCCATTAGCTGGGCAATGCTTTGGGTGCTGTTGGCTTTTTGCTCATTTTACCTTGTTTGTACTAAGCAATCATGAGGAATGTCATGCTCCTTCAACACTGCTTAGTGGGTCAGGACAGGCAAATTTCTGGGTTTCTTTAAAACTTTGCCCTCTGAGTTATTCCACCAGTGCAAAAGAGTCAATGGATTGATCCTAAGCATGTAAAACAATCTTTGTTTAAAGAAGAGGAGAGTTATATTTCAGCATTTTTATGAAAATTATAGTAATCAAGCTAAATTATCTATAAATCAGAAAAAAGTATCAATTTTACGTTTGAAGGAAAGTTTTTTATTAAGATAGTTTTGTTTGGGTTTTTTATGCCTGGGATATAACCACTTCAGCCACCCAGAAACCAGACTGTGGTTTGTTTTTTCTCTATTATCGCTTGGGAAAGTTATTGAGGAAAAATATTAGAATCTGAGGCAATTCCAAAAGACATTTTCTTGCCCTGACTCAGTAATTCTGTCTTCATGAATTTGTGCTGTCTCGTGGACTGTCACCCTGGTTATATATCTCCTTTAACCACGAAAAGCCTTTTAAAATGGGGAATAAGCTCGAGCTGTAGACCTGGAATTCAGTTTGGGTTAGCAGCGAGGTGGCAGGATGCGTTGGAGGACCAGATGCTTTGTTGTCCCCAAAGAGCTGGGGGAGCAGAAGGGCAAGGCAGCCTGCCCTTAGGGTTGTTTCTGTAGAACTGCTCCTTGCAAGGCCAGGCTTGTATCTCCTCGCAGCTCCTGACTCCCTCCTCAGGTTTGCTCCTGTTGTCGCAGTGGCATCCTCGGTGTGATTGCATGCTTGTTCCCGTGCATTTGTATCCAATAACACATGCACTGTGCAGAAATTATACATTTAAAGGTATCCATAATATTGTGAAATTTATCTCTCTGCTTTTTTTTGTGAGTGGCTAATGAGACTTGCTCTTTATTCCCAGGTTCTCTGAAGTTAATCATTGTGAGGAAGTCACTCTCTCTCTCTCTTAACAATGAACAACACTGCATTTTTGGAGATGAGGGGGCACAGCTTCTTTAATAACTTCGCTGCCTAAACTTTTGTTAAAAGAAATTAATTTAAGTATTTGTACAGCCATAATGGACAATAATATTCTTGAAAACTTTTTCCTTCTGCATACTCTGAGGAAAGTCAGAGGTTCAAAACTGATCTTTCAAACAGAAAAATTGACTGGTTGAACAATTCCAGTTTATTTTGCTGAAATTTGCTATTTTGAAATTTGAGTTCATTGCCTGTGCAAGTAACAGGTTAGGGTTCCTTTTTCAAACATAATTTCAATGGCAGGATTTATTTCAAGGATTACATTGTATTCGTTTCACTTACCAAATAAAAAAGACCATTCCACTGAAATATGAAAAATAAACCTAGAGCAGTGTAAATTATTTTTGTAACATCTATCTTCAGCACTGAATGAAAGAATGAAGTCTGGAATAATTCCTGCATTGAAAATTAAGACATCTGGGTTTGTCCCTGGCTCCACTGTTGTGTTTTGCTTGAGGAAATTGTATCATCTGTCTCAGTGTCAGTCTGTAAAACGAAGAAATGTGCAAAAGTGTTGCGAGACGCTGTTGTTTCTCATAAGAGAAAAGTACAAAACAAGTTAAGAGCAATAGTTTTAACTGCTAAATAGAGGGCTGTACTTAATGAGTCAATTTATGTATTGTATGTGATTTATACGATACGTTTAGCATTTTTCCTTCTTCATGCATCATTCTGATTTCTACAGTTGTATTCATGATTGTGTAAGTATCTGCAATATAATTAGAGAACAAAGTTCAGCCTGTGGATTATTAATGAATGACTATAAATATCATTTAATGGGTAGTTCTTGTCCATAAATGGTTGGTCGTCTAAATCACATGGTGTTTTTTCTGCTCCTTGGTTAGATTAAAACCCAAGAGACTAATAATTACTACCCAAACAGCAATTTTCGGTTAGTGAATGCTTTCAGAGATACATGCAGCCAGCTGAATACTTGTGAGCAATGCAGTACACAATCCTTCAATGACAACTCTTGCAAGTCTTGTGCTTAAAAATGATTAATTCTCGTATTATTTGGCTATCTTGCATGTCAGATTTATTCTGTAGCACTTGATATCTGAAAAGTACAAGCTTAACTTATTTTATAATAGTAAAGTACGACTCCAATTACTCAGAATTTTGTAATGTACAAAGGCAACCAACAAAACATAAGGCCAAATACTTGAAAGCAGGGCACATGCTAGCCTGCTCTGCTGTACCTGCTGGGTCTTGGCTTCATTTGTCACTACTAGTGCTTTGTTTCCAGCACAATATCAGAAACAGTATTCTCTTGCATGCTCCAAGACTACACATGACAAAGGTAGTTTTTTTTAATCACCTTGCTCTCGAACTATAAAATTGCTTCTTCCAGAGAATGCTGTGCAAATGGCTGTATCTGGGTTGTGTTTTTGGAGACCGTAGATCCATTAATAGGTTGAAATGGAAGACTTCGCATCTTTAACTTGCTCAAGTGTTTTTAGTGCTGTTTTGGAATACATTTTCTGCTACTTTTTCCCCAAAGGAAGTCTTGTGACTATGTTTATGGTCTCCCTCTCTGAGGAGAACTTATTGATGCCTTTTCTAGTCTCTGAATAGCATTTTCCATCTGTTTCTGTTTGCCTGGCCCTAGTTGTTCTATTGATTGTTTTTGCATACTAGATTTTCTTACCATTTTATATCACTTGTGAATCTTAGATATTTACCAGATGTCCCATTCTTGTAATATTTTACCGTTCAGTCAGTCTTGTGAAATAGCAGTAGTATCATCTCATCTTACAGACAAGGTAGACAAAAGCATGAGTGATTTTTCCAGTGGTCCCAGAGCACTTCAGAGAAGTTTCTGAACCCATGGCTTGACATGTTAGCCCAGATTCTGGACCATTACTCCTACCTTTCTCTCCAGCATCTGAAAGTTGAGCTGATGTTGTGACGATTTGTGTAAGACTGGTTCATCTCTTGGGATACAGTTTGCAGTCCTGGGAGATGTGCTAGTGGTTCCCCTATGTTTGTGTGAGGAACCTGTGTTGCACAGTGGGATGACTCAGTTGAATCTCTGATCAGTGGTGCTACACAAGTGAATGAGAAGGCTGTCATCCTGTACAAAAAGATGTGCATATTAAATGTCTATTTAGGGCTAAAGTCTTTTTAATATATTCAGTGAAAATATTCAGATTCTCATGACTATCAGCATCACCACTGTACTGCATTTTGTCCCTGGAAATTCTATGAAGTAAGAAATTAAATTTCAAGGGGAACTTCTAGGGTCCTTTCTCCAGCCTTTATGTAAGATTTTAGGCATACAAAATCTTAACTGAAGCTAGGATTTAGTCCAGTGACTTCAGGAATTTCACTTCAATAAAAATTTAAGTATTTAGCTTGGAGTGAGGGATATTTCCTGTTGTGTTCTGTAAAAAAAAAAAAAAATAAAAAAATCACAACATAAATTTTGGGAGACTGACACACCTCTCGGCTCCACTCACATTGCCGGTGTTGTCTCCTGTCTTTTGTTAGTAAACTGGAAGAGAAGCTTTGGCATTAGGAAGTGCTCATGATTTTTCAAGCCTAGGAAAAAATACTGTTTTTCATAGACTGTGCTAGTACCTATTCAGAAAAAAAAGATCTCTTTGCAGCCAAATATCAGAGAAGCTTTGGGCGGGCACAGGCAAATTGCTAAAATTTTCATTGGTAGAAATTTCTGAGAAGTTAAAAAATGCTAAGTCGTATAAATATTACATAGTGTACAGGATGTAGCAGCTTACTAAAGTATGTAGCTGCTCATTGAGGCATATCTAAGCTTCTCTTCCTCACAACTCTATTGAACTTGTAAGAATCTACTATGGCTTTAAAGTACAAAAAACCCAAAGTAGATCCATAGTGTCCAGGGCTGTAAGTGTAGAGTCCAGCAGGTTTCACTTGCTGCATGTTTCCCTTCTCTAGGGTAAGTGAAAGGATAAAATCTCTGCTCTCCTGCCTTCCTGGGTTGCTGTAAAAGGAATGTGGCCTGCCCACACATTCTGTGCCCTGGTCACTTCAGATGCTTAGCTCTTCTGTTTTGTTACCCTGGATACTTAGCTGAACGTATCATGCATTTGATTTTAAAATTGGGAAAGAGAAAAAGCAGCATGGAGCAGTATTTGGAGTCTGTCTGGATGGGCTACTTGTACACTAAGCCGTTTTTTCAAAGGGAAAGGATTCTTTCTAGTAATGCTTTTAGCCAAAAATTTGTTGGTGTGCTTTTCAGGACATCTTGGAATGCTAGCACAATAAGTTGGCTGTACAAATCTAATTATCTCAGCTTTTTTTTTTTTTTGGCAGTGTTATTTTGATTTATTCTTGAAGCTCTTAATGAACTGCATTGGGAAAGAGATTACATGATTTATGTAACATTTATTTTCTTTTATTCTGTGTGATCTGCCTTGTTACAAACTATGAATTGTTTAAGTGCTTTTTTGCTTTGAACTAGCAAGAGAGTGGCAGCGTCTCTTGTCGGTTTTGTTCACTTTTCTAAATGAATCTAAAACATGACTTATGCACCAGGCTGGTAACCCTGTATCCTCACATGAAGGACACCTCTGTGGTGATCCTCTCATTTTGAGAGTGAAATAGTAAGTCAGCTTCTCTTCTCACCTTTGACCTCACTAATAAGAGCTGCAAGAGGGAATCAGCGTCAGTTTTCTCTGATGGCATAATGACAGAGTTTCCTGGAGACTGAGCTATCAACACTGATATTATCTAATTGGGGAAAGAGTTCCACAAGAGTGAAACAAAAGGTTTAGCCCAGCCACAGGCATGCATGCTCAGCTTGAGGAATGCTTTTTTCCAGACCCGTGTAGTTTTCTTCTCTCTGAGTAGAGGTTCAGGGTAATCTTGATGCCCAAATAATATTTCTTGTTCCTGAGGGGGAGAGTATTCCTTTAGGTATTGAAAGCCAGCAAGCTTATGGCCAGTTGCTAGAGATAACAAAAAGGTTTTGTGCAAGTTTGGGAAATCCCGACCAAGTGGAGAAATGAAACCACTGAGCAATTAGGTAATTATTTTTTTTAAAGCGTCTCTAGGAGCTGTGGCTAACTTAACAAGGTAACTAAAAGTAGTATTGGACTGTGTTTCTGAAGGTTTAGTGATGTTTCAAATCTGAAAAATCTGGTGTTTTGGAGCCCTTTCTCAGAAGTGAATGTATTGCTTGGCATGCCAGATTACAAGGTTCTAGAGGAAAATGTCAAGGAAAACTAATCTTGCAGTCACTTTCTATTCTTTCAAGTAGTTGACCTTAGTGTTTATAGTGGTTTCAGCCAGTAAACAAGTGTCTTTTTTTATTATGCTTTAATTGCAAAAATACTATATATTTTCTGGACCATAAACAGAACTTCAGTCGTTGACTACGCAGGTAGTCATGTTGCTGGAATTATCGCAGGAATATTTTCTAGTATTTGTGACAATAGCTTTTTCAAGGAAAAATAAAATCATGATCTCAACCTGTTGACTACTTAAAGTGGAACATATATATAAAATATGTAAAGCTATATACACACTGAGTATATACATGTGTACAATATGCATTTTTATATGTAAGAGTTAGTATTAAAAGTCAGAATCCTTTTGCTGCTTTTGAACTTCAATTAAATTTCCAGCCTAAGAGATGTTTTTTACACCCATTTTCACAATAGAGACGTTCTGTCTTCTGCCTATAACTCACTTTTGAGCAAATGTTGATCTTAACTATGAAGGAAAGAGAGATGGTGTTTGGATTTTCTTTTCCTCCCACTGAAATCAAGGGAAAGAAAAAATGATTCAAATGTTAATTGAGGAATTAGTTCATGTAAAGGGTCAGTAGCTGGGGTTAGTACTTAAAAGTATTCCTTCTCTTAACAAAAATAAATACAATGTGCAGTTAGCATTAAGTAGTGCAATTTGGTGCCTCGAATGATTTAGAAAATTAAAGCATTTTCCCTATGATTTTGTGACACTGTAATGTAATATCAGCAGTCTTATGCTATTCAGCAGAGTTTGAAAAATGACATTGTAAACTCTTCTTTGTTACTTGCATTTTTGAGGGCTAGATTATACAAAGTGCCAAGCCCTTGTCTCCTACTGAGTCAGTATGAGTTGAGAGTACCTCAAAGACATGTTTAGCATGTAGAACCAAGCCTTGTATATCCAAAAATGAAAAAAGACAGTAATATAGAAGGGCTAAGGTGGGGTGTCAACTCTCCATTAGATAGCTTATATAAATAAATGCTTTGCACTCTTGACAATGCTGGCTGAACAGTGTGAAATTCCTTTGTATCTGGCTTGCAGGGTATCAATGTGTTGCTACATTTACCTGTTCTCTAGAGGAATAAAACGTGTTCCAGGTTGTTGTGACTTTCAATTCTAGCCCATATTAACAAAGTGTTGGGTAGCTGTTTCTAGAGACAGCTGAAGGAATATTTGTTGAGTGATGGCGGGTGCTTCACAGCAACCTCATTGAGTGCTGCTGGGAGGCACTGAGCAGCATGGAAGGACATGGAGCCATAGGTAGCTCAAACAAACCCCTCGAGTTTTGGACCAGTTACTGCTGCTTGAGTAACAGAGCTCACAGTCCTCCATACCGAGTATGAGGTAGCTGCCACATGCCCACCCTCCATGCTGTATTCTGTAAAATGATTACAAAAGCCTGCATCTTACCTATATTGCAGCAGAGCTGCAAATAAAAACAAACACACACAAAACCCCCTAACAAACAAAAATCCCAACAGACATACATCTCAATAGTAACTGTTTCTTGCCAGGAAATTATACTCCCTTGTTACCTGTAAAGCAAGTCTAAGTTTTGGTTTATAGGAGTGTGCTTTTGACTGAAAATCCAGCTGCTTTTTAAGATGTATGAGAACACAAATTTGATCAAGAAACCCAACAATCTTCAATCCAAAACCTATTTTGGGTTAAGTGAGACAGTGCGTTTCTATATACATTCAGAATATTCTTTTTAATGTCTGTTATTCCACATAGCACTGGCTGTCTCTGAACATATTCATAAAGAAACTCTTAATAAAGAAACTAACTACATGTAATGTAACACACTGTGCTTCACTGCAAATTTAGCATTATCCTGGATTTATTTCTTTTTTGTTTGTTTACAGAGAAACCTACCGCAGGTGCTAGAGCTCCATGATTTCTATCAAAAGGTAAGAGCTACTTTGTTCAAAGATACCTGAATGATATTTGTCAGTTCAATATAAATCTGGTTGTAAAAAAAGGGTAACAATGATACATAGAAACAAAATTTAATGAAAAGAACTCACATTAAGGGTGAATTTCATGAATCATGTAAAGGTGTGCATAAAAAATTGAATATGTACACTTTAGATCTCAGATCTGATAAATATTTCATTGGATTAAGAAATGCACTCTTGAAGCTTACCTGTATATAAAACATAAGAATGCATTATGGAGGTAAGGTACTCTGTCAATTAACACACTTGTGTATGTCCGTCTGTCACTAAAAAAAAAAATCTTTGAAATTATTAGATTTAAGGTGGCTGTATCTGTAAAATTTAAAAATGGAAGCCTTTGAATGAATAGAACTAACTGCTGAGGTCACTAACTACTTGCATAAAATGTATATGATTGAGGAGAAATATAACTATGGGATCTACTAATACACACACTTAAAATACAACCTTAATGCTCTAAATTGTCATTATAGGTGTATGCTTTGGGGAAGATTAAGGCTTGATTCTGCCTTGATTCTGCCAATTACAATTCTAAGATTATAATTGACTTCAGTGAAAGCAGGATTAGTCCGATGCCTAATGCTTTTGACAGGCTTGCCATCAAACTCCGAATAAACCCATTGTTACAAGTTTTAGAAAATCCCACAGTCATGAAAATGCCTTTCTGGATCAGCCCCACACTTAGATGGGATGCTGAGATTTTTGGGAAGGGCCTTGCACTGGATTTGGTCCTTTTGAACTTCTGAATGTCTGCATCATGTTACCTGTTCAGCCTTCTCTCAGTGCAGTGTTTCTGGATGTGGCTCCCTTTGGGATTAGGTTGTTTTTGCTTTGGGTTTTCTGTAAAGGTGCTCCTTCTGATAAAGTTTGAGACATACATTTTTCTTCAGTCTTCCATTTGTAGTGCACAGATGAGTGTTTTGATGGGAAGTATCAATAACGTATCAAATATTTCTATGGACTGGATTTGAAAAGCCTAAGCACCAATAATCAGTTTTGTTTCTTCAGATTTTATTGATAGTGCATTAGCAGATGGATATTTCTTTTGTGATATCCGATATCCAAGTGTGTGAAAGTGCTAGCAATTCAATATAATAGGAGGGAAATGACTCTTCAACAAAGCAAAAGAAAATTTCACAGATTGAGTGATAAACTAACAGTGAATTATCAGCAGGTGGGGTGAACTCCTCTGTAATAATTCTTTAGAAGTAATGAGAAATAGTAAAGAATGGAAACATGTTTCTGTCACTTCAGACAGAGAATGGTTTTGCTTGTTTTGAAATAGATGTTCCTGTTCATCTTTCTTTCATCTACCAGCTTGTGCTTTTGTGTGGTTCTATTCTTTTTGGTTCAAGCTGCCTTTAGGTGTTGAGGGGAGGAGGGACAAGCATTTTCAGCAGTGGAATCATCTTAACCAATAATATGAGCCATGTATGATGCTTGCTAAAGAACGGATATGAGTTTCTAAGCTAATCTTGCTGCTGTAGGTAGAGTTTTGAACAGCGGAGCCACATATGCATGTGATATTACTACAAAGTTCTGCTAGTGTAATTAATATCAGAATTTGGCTCATGGGTTCTGTGCAGACTTTGTGGCCATGTTTTGCATGAAAAATGTGTATGTGGTTGTTGTGGTTTTATACTGATGTGACTGATATCAGCACCTACTTAAAGAATCAAAAAGCTATAATTGCATTGTGAATATTAAGGTGTAATGCATACAGCTTCTTACACATCCTTCATACCAGGGCAAGCTTATCTTGCGTATCTGTTACCAGTTCATAATGTAGCAGATGTATCACATGTTTTCTGTGCTTTTCCTTGCTGCTGAACAAGGCTGTTTTCTCCCCCCAGTTCCAAATAAAAATGCTTTAAAAAAAAAAAAGTGAATCCAGTTTTCCTACCCACACTGTAACATCCAATATTGTTGAGTGTTCTGAGGTTCAAAGATGAAAGAAACAGGCCATAAGTTATGGAGTTAGAGGACAATATAAACAAAATGAGCTTTGGTATCATGCTTGCCATATTCTGATGAATAAATTGAGTTCATGTTTAACATTCAGATAATATTCCTGGCAGAGCAAAACATTGCCACATTAAATGTTCAGATCAGAAATGTTCAATGCAGACTAAATTAAGTTGGATCTTAGGACAGCAAACTTAAAATGAGTAACATGTGGCAATATCTGATTTAACAAAGAAATGTTTCTTTTTCCTTCTTTCTTTTTTTTTTACTGTAAGTTTAAAAGTATAAAGATACACATGCCACAATGCAGTGCCAGGAACATTAACTGCTTTTGATCTCTCTCCTCAGATATTAACATCTCCCCCTGAACATACCCCTTGTTTGGCGTCTTAGGAGTTTTCATACCAATAAAGATGCAGAGAACAGCAGTCTTTGCTTCTGTTTCTTCAGCTTGTTTTCTTAGTGTTGCATGATCTATGCCTTGGAGAGGTCAATTTTAATCAGTCCCCAGACAGTGCTTAACATTTAGGGCCAAATTTTCAAAGAAGGCCTCAGTTGGATTTTGATTAGTGAGCGTATGATCGTTTCTTGCACTGTTGAGCCTCCCAAACACATGTATGTTTTTGCCTGCCAAAGTACAGTACTAAACTCTTTGAAGTGAAGACGTGGTCGTCCGTGCTACTGACATGTGTGTTCTTTGTTTGCAAATCGGATAGTTGCACATCTGTGTGTATCCAACATTGATTACGGTTGTACAGCTGCACCTGTATTTGATTGTGGGAATGAAAGGGTAGGTTTGGAACTGGAATTTATTTTTGGAAATGCAGTACCAGTTTTCTGTGAGATTAGTGTGATTCTCGGTCATTCCTGGTTTGCTGTTTTTGCAGTTTGATCTTCTGGGAAGTATTTTACTCTGTAGAAATCTTAATTTTGGTGGTATTGAGAGTAAAACATAACTATATTGCTAGTATTTTAATAAAAGGTTTCTTGGCTTCATGGGAGCATCAAGTTCACAGGTAAGATGCATAAATCTAGTCATCCTTGAAAAAGACCATTAGTCATTCAGGCTTAGGCAGTGTTTAAGGGAGTGGGAACTTCATGCACAAAAGCCCCTTTAGATGTCTGTGATGATTTCTCACTATTATAATTCCAGTAGGAATGCCAAGCATAAGCATAGAAAAATGCCTTTTGCAAGCCACAATTGTTGGTGCTAACATAGAGAACTGTGTCCACAATGGTAATGATTTACATAAGTATTGCAGAGCAGCAATATCCAGTATGTTGATGCCACTTATATATACTTCACTGAGATGGGGGGACTGCTAAAACATACCCCCAGCTATTACTTATGCATGTGGTTATATTCTGAGATTCAAAATATTTTAGTCAAGATCAGGACTCCATGTCTCTCTTAGGGAAGAGTAATTGGTGCCTGCCTGAAGGATTATTTCAGTCAAATATATTGGTGTTAGAGAAATACAGTCAATGCTGTCCAAACATGCTTCAAAATTGAAGAAGGGGATTTTCCGTGTTATCCTGACTCTCAAACTTGCACCATTGTGACCAGCTCAGATGTAGATTGATTTTTTTAATTTTTTTTTTTTTTGTGGTTTGGGAAATCCCTTTGTAGTTCTCTATGCACAATTTCCAGAAAACCTACTTAGGAAATACATTAGGATCCAGGACATCCTTGATGGAAACAAAGAATATTTTAGGTGCGGACTTTTCAGTGGGAGCAGCAGGACCTTTTTCTTCACAGACCTTTCCTGTGCTTGCAGCGTGTGCTGTGGGTTGCAGTCCTGTCCAACATGCCAGGAGCAGCAGTTGGAACGTAGCCTTTGGCTTTGGTACGAGCGGAAACAGGCCTGTGATGATTTAAAAAAAATGGGCAGGTTGGAAGGGAGCAATCAACTAGTAAAAGTTCATAACCATGCAATTATGGCATAGTGACTGTGCAAGCTGAAATTCATTGGCCACTTGAGGCTCTCCAAGACACATACCAGCCTCTGAGAATTTCTGTATTTATTTTTAATTTATTTCAGGCTTAGTGAAGGTTCAGCTTTTGGCATGTCTAACTCTACAGCACAGAGCTTCAAAGAACACACAGCCAGAAACTTTACTGAGGTGCCCAAGACTTCCTCTATATGTCTTCATGTATATGTGTACAAATTCACTGTGTGCCTTCGCAAATTCACTACAGTGCCTGTAGGATGTGCACTTTAACTTTCTAAATTAATTCATTTGGAAAATAGTGGTTTTGCCTGTAAGAATCTGGAACATAACTATCATGAGGAAAAGAAACGCACAGTCATGAACATCATAGCTGCAAACTTACCTTGCTGCCCCATCTTATTCTGGACACTTTTCGGAGCTGAAAATAATATGTAAAGAATTGTTAGTTTTGGGAAAGGCAGAAGTAGCATCCCCAGTCCTAGCATAGCCTAACAGTATCTTTGTAAAGTGAAGTTAGCTTTGAAAATTGTGTCTTATGGTTGGTAATAGAAAGGAATTTAGGAACAGCGAGAAAAAGAATTAGAATTCTAATAAATAAGAGCAGGAAAAGGCGTTCATCATTATTACTTTGCTTCTTCACCTTTCAGTCTTGTATGAGAGGCTCCAAAATGCTACACTGCATGCTGTAGTTTTTTAAACTTTTGCAAGCTATACAGAGATCCTGAATTATCTTTCAGGCACAGGAAAACCATTGAGATCTTGACAGGACAGTTTGTTTTAAAAACCAGAAAGTGAAACAGGAAAAGCCTTCAGAGTACCTTACTGACCTTTGTTTGGGATTTTTTTTTTGTCTGTTTTTAGTGCTGCTTATCCTTTGCAGCATCCTGCACTGTGTCTGAGCAGTAGCAGGAGAACCAGAGGAAGCAGCTAACAGGTGCTGGCTTATGTGGCTTGAGCTGGGCACCATGCTGTTCGAACTGTGCCTGCCTGATGGAATAGGGCAGGAGGAAGAGGGCAAAGGAGTCCAGGAAGGCTGGATATTCTTCAAGAAGGAAGTCCTAAAGGCACAAGAGCAGGCTGTCCCCAGGTGTCGAAAGATGAGCCCGCGGGGAAGAAGACCGGCCTGGCTGAATAGAGAGCTTTGGCTGGAATTCAGGAAAAAGAGGAGAGTCTACGACCTCTGGAAGAAGGGGTAGGCAAGTCAGGAGGACTACAAAGGTGTAGCAAGGCTGTGCAGGGAGAAAATTAGAAGGGCCAAAGCTGAGCTAGAGCTCAATCTGGCTACTGTCGTAAAAGACAACAAAAAAACCTTCTTCAAATACATTAGCAGCAAAAGGAGAGCTAAGGAGAATCTCCAGCCTCTATTAGACAGGGGAGGGAACACATTGACAAAGGATGAGGAAAAGGCTGAGGTACTTAATGCCTTCTTTGCCTCAGTCTTTAATAGCAGGGCCAATAGTTCTCTGGGTACCCAGCCCCCAGAGTTGGAAGATAGGGATGGGAACCAGAATGGAGCCCCCATAATCCAGGGGGAAATGGTTAGTGACCTGCTGCACCACTTAGACACTCACAAGTCTATGGGGCCTGATGAGATCCACCCGAGGGTACTGAAGGAACTGGCAGATGTGCTCACCAAGCCCCTTTCCATCATTTAGCAGCAGTCCTGGCTAACTGGGGAGGTCCCTGCTGACTGGAGATTAGCTAATGTGACACCCATCTACAAGAAGGGCCAGAAGGAGGACCCGGGGAACTACAGGCCTGTCAGCCTGACCTCAGTACTGGGGAAGCTGATGGAGCAGATCATCCCGAGTGCCATCACATGGCATGTAGAGGATAACCAAGGGATCAAGCCCAGCCAGCATGGGTTCAGGAAAGGCAGGTCCTGCTTGACCAACCTGATCTCCTTCTATGACAAGGTGACCCGCCTAGTGGATGAGGGGAAGGCTGTGGATGTTGTCTGTCTGGACTTCAGTAAAGCCTTTGACATGGTTTCCCACAGCATCCTCCTGGAGAAACTGGCTGCTCATGGCTTGGACGGGTGTACTCTTTGCCAAGTAAAGAACTGGCTGGATGGCCGGGCCCAAAGAGTGGTGATGAATGGAGTTTACTCCAGTTGGCGGCCGGTCACAAGTGGTGTTCCCCAGGGCTCTGTGTTGGGGCCAGTTCTGTTTAATATCTTTATCAATGATCTGGACGAAGGGATCGAGTGCACCCTCAGTGAGTTTGCAGATGACACCAAATTGTGCATGAATGTTGATCTGCTTGAGGGGAGGAAGGCTCTGCAGAGGGGTCTGGAGACAGGCTGGATTGATGGGCCGAGGTCAATTGTATGGGGTTTAACAAGGCCAAGTGCAAGGTCCTGCACTTGGGCCACAGCAACCCCGTGCAACACTACAGGCTTGGGGAAGAGTGGCTGTAAAGCTGCCAGGCAGAAAAGGACCTGGGGGTGTTGGTTGACAGCCGCCTGAATATGCCCAGGTGGCCAAGAAAGCCAATGGCATCCTGGCTTGTATCAAAAATAGTGTGGCCGGCAGGACTAGGGAAGTGATCGTGCCCCTGTACTCGGCACTGGTGAGGCCACACCTCGAATCCTGTGTTCAGTTTTGGGCCCCTCACTACAAGAGAGACATGGAGGTGCTGGAGTGTGTCCAGAGAAGGGCAACGAAGCTGGTGAAGGGTCTAGAGCAGAAGTCTTATGAGGAGCGGCTGAGGGAACTGGGGTGGTTTAGCCTGGAGAAAAGGAGGCTGAGGAAGACCTTACTGCTCTCTACAACTAGTAGAGAGGAGGTTGAAAGGAGGTTGTAGAGAAGTGGGTGTTGGTCTCTTCTCCCAGGTAACAAGTGATAGGGCGAGAGGAAATGGCCTCAAGTTGCACCAGGGGAGGTTTAGACTGGATATTAGGAAATTTTACTTCACTGAAAGGGTTGTCAAGCATTGGAACAGGCTGCCCAGGGAAGTGGTTGAGTCGCCATCCCTGGAGGTATTTAAAAGACGTTTGGATGAGGTGCTTAGGGACATGGCATAGTGGTGGTCTTGGTAGTGTTAGGTTAACGGTTGGACTCAATGATCTTAAAGGTCTTTTCCAACCTATACGATTCTGTGATTCTGTGAATACCAGTATGTGTGGGAGTACCTGTCATTTGGGTTTACTGTTACATTCGCATTCGTAGAAAGAGAATAGAAAGGCTGAAACATTTCTGTCATGTTGTTGATGTTCAGTACCAAAACACAGCTCAGGCACAACAAAGCCATACTGGTAATGAATAATGCCTAGTGTACAACAGAAGGAAATTGTGTTTATTTTATAGGCCTTAAAGTCATTCTGTCTACTTGGTATGAGACACCCCAAATTCTCAGTAATTTCTTTTTATTGTCATTTGTGATGACTCTCAAGTTCGAGCTTTGGTACTAAAGCAAACAGGTGGCATTCTTTCACTCGGGCATTTGGGATATGTACTGTAGAAAACAGGTCTTCTGATACAGAAGGTAATGAAAAGTCTTCCAACACTGAAACAAAAATGTGTTACGAGAAACAATGTCAGCTTGTCAGAGTGAAAAGTAGGATAACTTTCAGAGATGTGAAAGAGCAAATACCATGTGAATTCAAATATGTATGACTTGACTTAGTGCTGGAAATCTACTTGGTGACTTAGATTTTTGTTTTGCTGCTTTGTTCAAGATTGTAAAGCTGCATTTGGATGGCCATGGGGATTTTGTGAGAAATTTAAGCAAATGAATGTATCAGCTGAAAGATGATCATAGATTAGATTCTGTCGTAGAAAGCCCTTCCCAATAGCAACAGCTCTGACCCTGGAGAACAGTTTGAAACTTTGATAGACTAGGATGGATCCTATCAACTCTGAATCTTTAGCAGAGGAATCTCTTACAATGGTACTTTTTTAGTCAGGGCAAAGGCAACTTTAAAGCCACCGTTAGCTACTGTGTAGTCTTGAAGCTCACAATGCAAGAATCTGCCTTTGTCCCGTGATCTAGCTGGCTGTGAGCAAGCCATGAAACTCACAAGCCTTTCCAAACCTCCTTCCAAAAGTCCTGCTGATAAGAGGAAAAGATAACTCCTCATCAGATATTACCTTGAACATCTCAGTTGCCCTCTGGCAGGTTTTCTGATATGAAAACTCTTACATTTGGTCACTGTAGGAACAAGGATTAACTCTTAGTATTTACCAGCCTGGGCTCGGTACCTTGCAAGCTCAGTGTAGTCTTGGGAAATGAAGACATTCCCAGGTATATTTTCAAAACCATGACAGGTCATGAGCTCTTCTCCACCCTTGCTCTGTTACTCTCCAGGAGGGCCTATAAGAGCCCGCAAGGCCAAATCCCTGTTTATCTCTATTCTTAATGAACAATATAATGTCAGTGCCTGGTGTCCTTCTTGTCTGGCTGGGCTGGCATCCTTCAGCCCTTCTTCCACTGCAAG
The DNA here is from genome assembly GCF_034638445.1 of Ciconia boyciana. NCBI lineage: Eukaryota > Metazoa > Chordata > Aves > Ciconiiformes > Ciconiidae > Ciconia > Ciconia boyciana. Next base: position 27,228,602 of record NC_132942.1, read on the forward strand.
GCTGTACACCCTTGAGGAGAAAGAGACTGAGGCTATTGCCAGGAACAGAGAACTGCACTAACATGTTCATTAGCTGCTAAGCTTTGTAAGATTGTATTATGATTTCCTATGTCAAATAGGAAACCTGAATGTTAAGGTGGTCAGGTAGGTTGCTTAATGATTGTTTTGGAAAGGTACGTTCAAACAGAACAATGAACTTCATTGTAAATATCAAACAGTTTCAGCTGTTATAACATTGTCAGTGTCCTTCTCTTTTCAGAAAATGTGATCATTAAGTTATGGAAAAAAACTATAGGTTATTGTAAACTGAACTATCTCTTGTAATACTACTTTGGCTACTTCTCTGTTCTTGAAATGCAGATCAGCTATCATACAAAACTTTTTTAATATTTGACACAACTGAAACAATCTGATTTCTGTCTCTGTATTGGCTTGAATAGTGACAGAACACTGTCACAATGCTTTCTTCAGCAAATTTAATCTGGAAATGCTGTATAATTTCTGTGTTCTGATTATACCACGCTGCTATCTGTCTGGATTGTTTTCACCATTGTGTTAACAGAGCCTTTGTGTCCCTTCTTGTAACAGACCTACGATGCTTTAAGATAATTTCCAAACATGATTCTGCTGAGAAGGTCCCTGAACTTTTTTTCCTGTGGGCCAAATGAACAGTTTGTCAGGCTTTCAAGGGTGCTTTTTCAGCAATAGTAACATTAAATACAAAACTGTGGGTCGGGCAGATTCTTTCTTTCTCTGAAACTTCCCATCAGCCTTCTCCTGACTAGCTGTGACCATCCTCTTGCAGAACTGGGTAAAAACAGACAGAAATGGGCACATCTGTCGTCTCTTATCACATAGTCACATAGTCCAGAATATACATGGCTGTGCAGGCCTTGCCATCTTAAACCTTCCTCTGTCTAGAGCCCTTCTTCAGTTGATGATGGTTTCGATTCTACCATTCTTTCCCATTTTCTGTTGAGAGGAACCATCACCATGCTGAACTCATTAAAATGGATGGAGGTTGAGGTTGGAGAAGGTTTCCTAGATGCTGGTTTTGGTAAGGGTGTTTTTCCCTTATCCACCAAGCCCCACAGTAGCTTGTATTCTCAGATCAGCCCTGAAGCTCTGTAACAGGTGACCTGCTAAGCCTGAAGCCATTGCAGTAAAGCTGTCAAAATGTACAGCGAATTTGGACTCTCTACAAGCAGAATTTGAGAGCTGCCATCACACTCCGAAACCTTTGGTTCTTTAAGTCACATTCTATAATGTACAGTTCAATGAACAACATGTTAACGTTCTGTTTTCTAAATGTTGTTTTGACATTTAAATGTTCAAAACCATCTTGAGTTAATTAAATGTAGAAGCTTCTAAGTGAATGGATTGTGCTGACAACTCATCATCTAATTACCCATAATTAGGAGTAAAACAACATTAGCTAATAGAAATAATAAATAATTGTGATAGGGAAGAAAATTCAAATGTGCTGCCCAGCAGCATGGCAATTTTTCTCCCAAGCAGAATTCATACATGAAAGCCCTGAATATAGCTCTCTTTAATCACACACTGTACATGCATAGGCATTACTCACTGAATGTTTTAGGTTAATAAGAGCTGGTCTGAGAATAGAAAATACTAAATTATGTTTTAGGCTGATGAATTCCAGAAGCTGGGGCATGCTTGTTGGGACAAAATAATAATGACAAAATAGATCAACAAGGGGTTTGAAGAGACAGAAAGACATTTTTGCATCATCTACTAATCTTGTCAACACTATTAAAAGAGGAGGAAAAAAATCAAAGGAACTAAGTAGTCAATTTGGTTTGATATTTATCAGTGTTCTTTGCCAGTTGTTAGCTGGCAGGTTTTAAATGTGGAGAAATCAAGTGTGGGCAAGTTCAAATTGTTCACTTGTCTTCAGGACAGTTGTGGAGACAATGTTTTCAGTCATTTTGCCTGAATGTTTATCACCAGGAGCAGTTTTACTTACTTAAGGAAATGTTAAATGAAAAAAATCTGTTTCCTGATGACCTAGAAAATAATGTTGAAACCTAGTTTTCTTTTTGTGTTTAAAGCTAGGAAAAACTTTGAATTTCTGTGCTTTCTTTAGATCTGTAGTTAGCAAAGTGTTTGTCTTACCTCAGTCTAATGAGGTAGACAATTCTCCTTGCAGGAATGAATTCCTTACCACAGGCATCACTAGTTGCTGCCAGTCTTTTTATTTGCAGTACTTAATCTGTTTTTAAGTGAATTATTTATCCATATCTTAGGTGAGGTGGAACCAATCCTTCTGTGTTTATTATTACTATATATGTAATTTTTTCATGTATATATTACTTAGTGTGCTTTGGAATAATAAAAATTGAAACAAGTAATGGGTTTTCAAACAGGTAACACATTCAGTTATGTATGTTCATTTTAACGTGTGCTTAATGTGCATGCATTTACCATAATTACTTACACAAAGAGTATTAGGAATATAAATACAAATGAAAAGCAACTCCTTTAGTTATGACTAATGCCCAACTTGGGACTACATGTAGAAAAAAAACCTGTAAGATTTGTTCAGGAAGATGTACAGATAGAAGTGACAGCAATATTGGTATGAACACAAGATAATGGGGATGTAAAAGTACATCTGATAGGTGCATATCTAACAGGCCTGCTGGACTGAGAAACAGACCACAAAGAACCCACAGAAAAACTATTGGTAAAGAAAAAGAAGAAAGTGAATAGGAATTTAATAGTTTTTATTTTTAAAACTGATTTTAATAAGAAATCTAAATTTGTGGTCACCTTTGTTATATTTCCATAATTATTCCAATATTTTTGTTTTTACAAAAAAGAATGATTATTGTAAAGTATTCCAGTTGTAAGATTTGAAGACAGCCTTTCATAATTATGTTTTTATTTCCTTTACAACTTCTCATTTTCCAAGATCAATTTTTACTTCAAGAAGTGATCCATAGATACTACTGTGAATATTTATATTTAGAGAATGAAGCAGGAGCGTTTGTAAATCCTTACCCTCTTAATTAATGCCAGTCTTCAAGGTTGTGTTTCCCAGTGATTGATAATAAAAAGGTTTCAGTGTGGCATGGTATCCTTTGCAGCATGAATCATACAAGACCATAAAATTGTTAGCTACATCATTATGGCTGAGTGTATTGTACTAAACGAGCACATACCAGAAAATGAAATTAATGTTTTATGTGTTCTCTCAGCTAGATTCAGGTAGTGTGCAAAACGTAGTTCTCTGAACAAATCATATCCCTAAATGTGTTTTTTAAAGTTTGCATAATTAATTTGGGTTCACTTTTTACTGATTGAACACAATGAATTTAATTCCATATGTCTTTATTTTATGTTCTGACTGGCTGAAAGCTTGATTTGGCAGTCACATTAATAGAGATAGAAATGTGCATGTTTCCCTGATTTCAGTAGCATTGTTTACACATACAAGGATCTATGTAAGCACTAGCCAAGAAATTTTCCAGACCAGCTATAATTAGATTTTAAAAAAGTAGACTTTCAGCTATATTGATTTTGTTTTTAAAACAAGTCAGCTTTCGGGGGGGGTGGGGGGGTGGGACCCAGAGACCTTTGGTTAGAAAAGCTCCAGTAATATCTCACAGGAATTGTTATTTCATGATTTCGTGCTCACATACTCCTGTAGTCACTAGACCTCCTGGTCAGACATCTTGCATGGTGCTTTATTGGTTTTAATCTCTGAATTATGAGACCCTGTTGCAGCATGGGAGATGTAGTCCAGGTAGAAAGTTATATTTACAACATAAGAGCATACAGAGTACAGGTAATCCGACACAACATTTTCCATGAAATGTATCCGTGCCACAGCACCGAGGACAGTCTTAATACCTTCTGGAGCACCTTCCTTGGAGTCTGATCTTACCTTTGGGATCTGTACAATACAAGCAGGAATAATCTTACTAAGATAAGTGAAAAATCGGATAACCACTGGGAATCCTTTTGCCTACTATTAGTGGCTGATCAGGTAAAAATCACAGTGCACACTTTTTTTACAAGTGTATTCTTACAAAAGGCGTAGCTTTGCTGATCTCACGTGGCTCTTGCATTACATGCCTCTTTCTCCTGCTGTGTCTTTTCTTCACTTCAATGTTCATATAGGATCTTTGACCATAAGATGCTAAGAATTGGACTCGTCACCTTTTTGACGATTAGGTGAAATTTTTTCTCTGTATGCTAGAAGTGATGAAGACTTTTGTAAGCGTTTTTCTAGCCCTTACAGCATCATAGAGGTAGATCTAGGTTAGCAGATCTGAGACTTCTTGGCTTAGTCTGCTGTGTTGTCAGTTCTGTAGAGCCAGTCCCTCGAAATTTCCAGCATGAGAAACTTGAAATCTTTGCAGCCTCGAGGGATTTGTACTTCTTTTTCTAATGAGGTGTAGGGTCTAAAGGTGTACTAGAGCTGAATCCTAGAGATAGGATGTGATGAATCCACCCCAAATCATGAGTTATATGCTACGAAACCAATAATCTTTCCCTGGAATTAATTCTATGCTATGTATGCTAAGCTAAAAATATTTCTGGTGTGACACTTCAATATCATCCTCTATCAGCCATCAGTCCCCTTTTTATTTTGAGCAATGACACACACTGATGGACAATATTCCATTTTATCAAAGTGGAGAAAATAAAAATCCTTCATCCTTTCTGCATAGTTATGATGCATTTTGCAGGGGAACAAAAAAAATCCGCAGAAGTCTGAACATACAGAGAAGGGGCAACCGTGTTTAGAGTAAAATCAGAAAATCAGTTTACCTAATCTGCTGCATTTGGCCCATAGTCAATATGGGTGCTGTGTCAAATATTGCTATAAATATTCCCTCTGAGCATATGGAAACAGGTGCTAAAAAAATCCCTCAGATCACTTGTTTGACCTGTTAATTAAGTTTCACTGTTTACCTATGGAAAATTCTGGGGTTTACTTGGTACTGAGAGTACCCACAGGTTTGGATCCCTCCTCTTCCAAATTACCATGACTTAAAACCTCCTTAATCTTGAAAGGATTGATAAAGAAAGAATTGGAGAATTATATTGGAGATTTTATTTTTGCAGTGTAATCCCATCTGCTATAGCAGAATCCTCTGGATAGAAATTGTTAACTTCCTGTTACCATAAACAGTTTTTAATAACATCTTGTGTATCATTGTTCCTACTTTTCGTTTGGTAGCCAGCAATTTATAATTAGTACATTAGCAAAAACTGTATAATAGAAATTCCCTTGTATTTGTCTTGAATTTGCAAGGACCAGATTAGTACAGAAAGACTGCTTGTCCCTTTAAAACAGAGAGAGAATTTAATTACCGTATCATTTTCTTTCTTCCCTGAGTTTTGTTTTGCCAAACAGAGAAGCAGAGAAGACTGAGAGCTGTTGGGGTTTTGTGAGGAAAGGCAATCTGCAGATTAATACAGGTTTTATGAATTGCAGCAGAAATATAGGTGCAGCTAGGCTGGTACAGGCCTATTGTAAACAGAGGTAGGAGATTGTTGGTTTGTTTTTTTTTTTTGCCTGAGCAACCTAATTAATTCTTGACAAGCTTGCTGAATTGTTTGTCAAATTAAAACAAAGAAACTCCCGAAGGAGAAGTCTACTAGAACAATTGTCAGGAAGAAGCACAAATTTTGGATGCACAAGGTCGCCTAAAGAGTGATTTATGCACTGAAACTTGTCTATTTTTCCAACTATATTAGTCCAATATAATATTTCACATTTGTCCTCATGCTTTGCTTTGTTTGGCCTTGGACCACTGCAGACAAGGTAGCCGTAGTGCTGAAAAAGTCCCAGTATTCATTATTCATAATTTCAGGAGAGCGTTTCAGAGTGGAGGAATTCCCCTTGCAGGATCCTGGGGAGAGGGGAGCGCCACAGCCATCATGGGGCCATGGTAACAGAACAACAGTCTCAATGGACTGGGGAGAAACTGCTGGGTATTGGACCACTACTGTTTGTCGCTGGCAAGGAAGGGGAAACCTCTTCTCTTTGTGGGGAGAAAGAGGCATTTAAAAAAGGGGTATTAAACAAGGCGGGGGGGTGGTATCATAAACTTTTTCACCAGAAGCACTTTAAGGAATTACTAGCAAGGTTTTAGGAGTGCTATGTGGGCAGTCCTGATATTGGTTGATTTTGCTTCTGGGCTGGAGGGGAGGAAAACGAGAAGACTTTTCCAGAGCAGTTGGCAGAGAGATGCGGGGCTGGTTCCTCCGCTTCCGGCAACGGCAGAGCTGTTCAGCCTCTCCCAGTTTTACACCTGGGACAGACAGTGGATTTTCATCCTCACCAGGCTGGAAATGAGAACGGGGGAAATGGATGAAGTTAGTATCCCAGACCCTCGTGTCTAGCGTCCAAGCTAAGCAATCAGGTTGTGCAGCCCTGTGCAAGAATTGCCATACCTGGTCAGACGAGAGATTTGTCTCCCCAGTATCTGTCTCTGAGAGTGGTCTGTCATGAATATCGTGGGAAAGGATACAAACAGAGTGAGCCTACAGTAATGCTTCCTCAGGATGCTCACCCCCATACATGAGTTTCTTTCATGAGTTTCCTAAGCAATTCTCAATCTAATAGGCCTGGATGCACTTTTTTTTTATTCTAAGAATTCATCCTTTTGCTTTTTGAAGCAGTGGAAACCCCTAGCAGCCATACTGTTCTGTCACAGGCAGTTATGTGACTTATCCGGGTGTTGCATGCTCCATCGGTCACTGTGAGTGTGCTGCACGCCTGCTAATTGTATTTGGTGTCCCTGGCTCATGGGCTGGGGCGAACCACAGATGCTTAGTCCCTACTCAGTCTGGCCACTGCCTCGTCATTTTATCACACTGACAAGCACCCTCCCCAGAAGAAAGCTGATATTTGCCTTTTACAGAAGTAAAACTAAAACCTCAGTGGGGAGAAAGTAGATGTTCTACCGTAGAAAATGTAGAGCTCTGAGAAAGGGGGGATTTTCCTTAGAAAAGGTGCTCCTGTTTCAGACTGACAGTCTGAAAGTCAGTCTGAAAGTCAGTCATAGTTCCAGCTACCTATGAGTTCATTTGCCCTAAGTCGTTTGGAAATCAGAGGGGGAAAAACGGGTCCCTCAAAAGGGCTGTGTAGGTTCTTCTCAAGAGTGCGTAAAGTTCAATTTAGTACCCACTGCAGCTGTCATCTTTATACCGTTGCATGAGACACGAGTTCAGTGGAAATGTGAGCAGTTGCTGTTTATTTTTAAATGAAATATGCACACTTCTAATCTTGGCCTTTGGATAATAACACCCAAATTAAACTAACTTAGAATTTGGCAAATTTCTAGGCACTTCCTTTTTCCTTACTATGTTTCTTGAATATATTTTCTATTACCTTGCACATGTTTAATGCTTAAAGAGAAGGGAGACTTTCTTGTAGCGGTCATGCAAAGGTGCCTTTCATGAAGTGATTCATCTTTAATTGGGGACAGTCTCAGAGAGGCAAATTGAATTAGGAGGAGGAGAGATTCTAGTTTACAGAAGATAGGACTGTGATTTGAAGATTTAGGAATTTATTCCCTTGCTAATATATGAACAGAATTCCCATCAACAGCAATGGAAACTGTGCACATGAAGAAAGAAAATTAGGGTGGTAAACTGGGCTATAGCAATATTGTCTTCAATGTATTTACAGAGGATTCATAGTATTCTATGGGCAGCTGTGCAAACCTTGAAGTATGTTTAGTAGGGTGCATTTTTATGCATATGAAATTACACCAATTTACTCCTCCTCTTTAATTTGTATTTCTTTTTTTATTATTATTTTAAAGAAGATGTCCCACACTACTATCAGTCTTGTAATGCAGAGCGTGACCTCACTGAACAGAGGTGTTAATCTTGCAGGGAGCCCCAAGGCTGATGCACTGGGATCAGCTTGTCACCCTCGTAGATCTGTTGGCCGCGCAGGGGCTCTCCCCTCTGCTGTAGATCAGGGCCCAAGAGAGCTGCCTGTTTGCTGCTCCCAAGTGCGAAGATGGAGTGCTGTGCTCCTAGCACTAAATAACACAGTGTAAGGCTCAGCTTTGCTAATTCTTATTTAATTCAGAGTCTCATTATATTTGGTGATGTTCCTTGAGACTGGATCTTGGAGTGAAGTGAATGTGACAATTCCAATTTATTTTTCTCTTTTAAAAGGGAAGGTAGGAGGAGAAGAGTGAAATTAAATGACAGTTTCTAACTATCCTGACTCCAGTGAAGATTCAACATAGGAGGGCAAAAAGATATTCCCCTTAAGATAACTCCTCTAATTTAAGTGTTCAGATTTTTTCTTGGTAGTAATATAAAGACAGAGAGAAAGTTTCCTACGTTTTTTTTTTTTTCTCTTCCTTCTGGGCAATGAGGGGTTCTAATTACACTAAAACCCCCTAGTATTGACTTCATAATAGCTTCCCCAGCCTGCGTGGCTGCTGTATATAGAAGGCTGAAACATCTCAAATCATTACAATGGGAATAAGCTGTTCTTTGAAGGAACATCCAAGATTTTCCAACTTTGACCAGTGTGGAAGTTTTATGTGAACAACTGTATTTTGTTCAAGTTGATTTCTCTGTTGCTTTTTTCTGTGTTGCCAGCAGAGTGAAGACTATTACAGTACTTTCTTAACAGGCACACTCTGTGCCAAAGGTTTTAAAGTGTTTTATTTTAATGTCACAGATGATTAAATGCTTTAGTGTGACTGACAAGCTTTAGTAAATTTGTACAAATTAGATATACTAGCTCTTAGTAAAATAGATTTTTCTAAACCTGTTTTGTGTGAGAGGAGAAGTAGCAGCTAATGATAGTAAAATACATTAAGATGCTGGCAAATTAAAAAAGCCACTTGCAGCTTAGCAGTAGTGATATGACAGCTCTCTGTGAGGGTGAGGTTGGAGACTACCAATACAACAGAAACACCCATAGAGTTTGCTGCAATATCATTTTTATTGTTGAGCAAGCTGAGCTGATGATTCCTCAGGATCAGAATATCCTCCAACTTTCTAGTAGGAGCAAAGCCACTACTTTGCTCTCCTCTTGTCACTTTTGAGGATGTTGGTACCACTGGAGACACCAGCTGTCAGCAATCTTAGTCTCCAGACTGGTATAAAAACTGTAAGTAGGCCATAGTAAAACATCTCTGTTAATGGTTTTTGCTGTATTAATGCTTTTTGCTGTATTAACTCAGGTGTGTGTAGGTACCCACTGAAGATCCAAGAAGGAAAGGTCTGTTGGAGGCCCAAATAAATCTTTTCTGGTATGATTCTTGGGGAGGGAGGAGAATGGGGGGGGGGGGGGAGGGGAAACAACCCCAAAGCATCCCTGCACTAATGACAGAAGCTGTGCACATGTTTAGATACTTTGGTAGTAGGTGTTTTACAGCTAACAAAACTGAATGTGTGTGTTCTGTCTGGTAACACATGAAGCATGGATGGCTTCAGGTTTTCCAAGCTGCTAAAGAGCTTTTTCAGAAAGAATCTCAGAAATTCACCAACTTTCAAGGGAACTGAAGCCAACTTCTGGCCTATACATGCAATGATGTGATTTTCTACAGGAAAAGAGACGGTATAGGGGACTTGCTGCTGTGATCCTGAGTTGGTTCTGTATGGTTATAGTTGCACAGGTATGTTTGAAGGAGTATTTAGGATGCTCTTGGTGCTGAGGCATACAGAGCCATGGTTTGAGTCCTTCTGGGCTGCAAAGGACAGTAGTGACTGCACATGCACAAACATACGTGATGTCTCGTTCTGGAGGTGGATCGTGCTGTTCAAAAGGAAGAAAGGGGACATGCATCTGAACAGCCTCCATGTTTTTAACAAAATGCTGTGGCTGCTGTATTTGGCAGGGAGCTGAATCTTCCAGTTGGGTACCACGTAATCTGATGGAGGGTTAGGGGAGATAGACTGAGGAGCTACAGTTGAACAATTGGGATTTTTGGTTTGGTTTTTTTTTTGTTGTTGGTTTGTTTTGGTTTTTCTTTTTTTGCAAGAAAGGTGTTGAATTAATCATGTCTGGTTTGTACTTCTGATTCCCATCTTTTGTGTGTGAAAGGTGAAACAGAAGCTCCTCGCAAAGGAAGCCTTTTATTAGGTGTTTGTGCTGCATCCAGTCTTAACCGTGTTCCCATCTGCAGCCACAATTGCTATAGCATATGGTAGATACGTTTCAGGCTTGAGCATTAATAATAGCAATGTTATCATTTTATGTTTATACATCATTATGGTGTCAGTCATTTATATTTGCTTTTAAAGATAAGCATTTTCCTTAAAAATAACATGTTTTAAAGAAGCATTTTAAAGTGAACAGAGTCTCTGAATCTCCCTTCAGGATAAAAGGTAAGGGAGTGCATTTTATCATTAAATTATGATCTAATAAGAAGAATAAAGGATTCTTAAGAAAAAATTGTTAACAACAACATTGCCTTTTTGATCTATGGAAACATAAGTGTCCTCTAGTGGAGGTAATACCCTCTTCTTCTTCTCTTATAAACCTTTGTTCTCTTCTGATGCATATTAAGCACCAGATGAAAAATTCTGTTTGTCTGTGGTCTAACAATGAAATACCTTGTAGGAAATGAAAAGGTCAAGCTTTCCCTGTCAGTGATTTATTATAAACAGTGCCTCCTTCTTTTATTTCCTGATACTTTGCATTTGGATTAGTGATGATACATCACCAGCTGCTAGATAAAATATGAAGTTGGGAAACTATGGTCAAACATTTCTGCTGAGGAATGACCCTGTAATCAGCTCCCAGCACACACAGGTCTCACTTGATTTATCAACCCAAACCTGGGTTTCTAGAGAGGGATGAATTAGTTTAAAGATATCTAAGGGATAATAGCTAAAGCCAAAAGCGCTGTAGGAAAACCGTTTGTCACTGGCCTGCCCTGCCCTCCTTAATTGCAGAAAAATTGAGAGTGGATACGTTAGGCACCTGATATAAATCATTGGTCAAGTAACCAGCAATGTATCAAGTGGGGGAGTTGCAGGCCTTTTTCTTTTGCTCTTTGTGCAAGGCAGGACACTTGCAGTTTTGACACCAAGAGGCTGTTGGGCCAGTGTGGTTTAATGCACATCTGTCTCCGTGCTGACTTCACCTTGGCCTTCTGTATGACTTCATGCATTTTGTTGTTCATTCCAGTTTCCGATGTGCTATTTTAAATGTTGCTTTCTGTAGTTTTGCATTTGGGGACCATTTGTCCTAGTTTTTTTAGCTAAGAGTGTAACAGAAAAGGAATGTGCAATTGCCCAACATATGTTGTAAATACTCCCTCATTGCAGAACATATTTGAAAGTTTAGTGCTCGTGGAAGCAGTATTACCAAATGAATTAAACGTCTGCACCCCACATTCATATTCTTCTCATTCTCCAGCGTTTAACTACATTTACCTCCCCAATAAATGCACATGCTTAACTTTACCAACTTTGCACACAGTTTAGGTAGAGCTTAATGATATTTGATTTATAACATCATGTCCGTGGTCTATGAAATTAAGCATGTGGATGTACACAAATTCATGCGATTGTGGAATCTTCTGCTACGAGCATCTTGCCTTCCGGTGCACATCAGGGAACAATTAGAAATTAATTCAGTCCATGTTATCTGTACATTTGAAAAAGCTGTGGAGAATAATAACACATTTTTCTCTTCCTCAATCTAACTGTAGTTATGAGACTTTTCAGAGATATGGTCCAAAGCATGCATAATGGTATGTCCCCTATTTATTCTTATTCCATGTGGCTGTGTTTGTGTCTCCTTTTTCTTGTATAGCGCAACTTTGCTAAAAATTAATTTTGCAGCCTAAGTAAAAATCCAATTGATTGCTTCTCTGTTTGCTTATTTGTCACTTGGATAACATCATAGTGAGCATGGTGCAAAATCTGTTGTAAACCTGTAAATGAATTGGTGTACTGCAAATTCTCTCAAACGAGCAGGCAGGAGAGTGCACAGAATCACAGAAGAGCATAGGATGGAGGGGACCTCTGGAGGTCACAGCCCCTTCTTCTGGACCTGGTTAACACTTAGCATATATTTTATATGACCTTGGCTAGAAACTGTAAAAATATTAGAGGAGTCAGGCACTTGATTTCCACCAACTTCTAATGAGACTTAGACACTTAACTCCCTTATATTGCTGCTGTTTTTTCTGGTTTTAAATTTCATCAATGCACTGAAAAATTGGATGTGCTTAAGGACATTGCTGATTATGGATCAAAATGTCTTTAGAATTGGGCTTTAGTGAATAAAACATTAAAAATATTACTTGCTCAATGTAAGTGCAATTTTTCAAGGCTAAGTTATGTTAACAGAATTTATTATTAAATTGTGTTGTAATTCTTTTAAGCTAATGCATGAAAATGACCTCAAAATCAGATCAAACCTAGTTAAGAAGGTGATTATCTAAGTCCCTAAATGTCTTTCATCCAGAAGCTCTAAAAGAAAGAATAAGACTTCATCCAGTCTAGAGAACACGAGCATCATAATTTTAACCACAAAGAAAGTCAATATAAGAAAAAAGAGAGGAAAAACCAACAGCAAACATTTGTCCATGTTAAGTGATTTTTGCCCACCATTATTAGCATATGTTTTATGGTGTATTGAGCACTTACTTCCCTGCGTGAAGGTGAAGCACTACTGCAAATTGCTACGCTGGGAGGAGACTCTCTTAAGATTGAATCACAGGGGCACTGTGAAATTTTTGGTTGAAAATGCTTGTCGGCATGCTGTAAAGGATAATGGAATTTGATTTCACAAAGCATATTTCATACTCAAGGTGTCCCAAACCACTCTACAGATGAATGAGTTAAATGCTGGAGAAGCGGTGACTGTGTAGGTAAATGTGGCGTCTATTATGTACTTCGTGATAGCTTACACACAGCTGTGGACAATGGAAACAGGTTTTCTCTTTTATTATTGAGGGTCACCCAGGTTAGCCCCTGTTCTTTTTGAAAAGCACTCTGGGATTTCTAATTTCCACCTGGATGATCACCAGAGACAGACAGAAAGGGCCACAGTTTAATGCTTCACCGAAAGGATGGATGAATGATTGTTGGATGATTAATGGCTGGTCTGTGCTGAAAGATGACAGCCTGTTATAATGGAGATAGCTAACATGTAATTTTCTGCATACTGCAGTTTCACAGCCTCAGCATTCCCATATAGCAGGCGTTTCATGTGGGTAAAAGACACAACAATGAAGACATAGTTTTTGGTTAGAGTTTGTCCCCTTCTCGCCAGAGAGCAATGCATGTGGTAAAACACACTCTGCTCTGCTTGTGCTGGTTTTGTGCTACAGACTGCTGCTAAAGAGGTGCTTCACAGAGGCTGGCGAATGTGTTGGCTTAAAAGTAAGCACAGCATCAAGGAGAAATATTTCAGAGGGGACAGAGGTATCTTTTATCCATATCCAAATTTTTGCTCACTGGCCATGTGACATTTAGAACATTATTTATCAAAATCAGGCCTGAGGTTTGCTGATGAACTGAGGCAGCTGGCCCCGGCTCTGCAGCCAGCGAGTTGTGGAGCCACGCAGGGGGCGCGGACACCTGGTCACCACCCTCAGTGGGGCTGATGCTCTGTCACCCTGTTGCATCCCTGAACAAGGCCCTCAAATTTTGATAATTAGATCAATTGTTACTATTACTGGTTGATTGATTACTGCAGAATGGTTGTTATGAAAAAAACAACCAACAACCAAACTTCACAAATGTTTGCTTGATTTGAATTTATTCTTTTTCCCACTTGAAAATGCTCTTTCCATTTTGTTGATCCAGAGTGTGTTCATAGTCAAGTTCTACTATGCATTTGTTTACAGAAAGGCAATCTCAGTTGTACCCGAAACTGTTTTTTAGAATGAAAGTCATGATTTCACGTATGTGCACATTACTGCAAGAAGTGTTCTGTGAGTGAGGGCAGAGAAACAACTTCTGGTGGTTTTGTGACTGGTCACTGTGCCATTTTCACAATCATTAACACCAGACTGGGATGCTGTTGCATCACCCGGCAGTTCTAATTTGAACTGGGTTTGGCATGATCACATTTCTATTGAATTAGTCAAAGCACATAACACAGGCTTTGTCCTAGCTTTATGCTTTTATGGTGACTACAGAAGGACATGCTATGCTTTATCTGGCATAAACTCTGAGTGGTACAGACAGATGATACTTGATCCAGTATGCACTTTGCTAGTACAAAATTAGCCCATCAAAAAATTGTGATGAAATCCAAACTGGCAGAGTGAGGTTATACCAGACCAGCACTTTATATCATGTGGCTGTAGGAATTTTTAGCTGGTACTAGAAGTCTTAAAGGCTGCTTTACACTGTTGGTTAATCATAGTTTTAGAAACCATTTCTCAATTTTGAAACATTCTGATTAGAAATCCTTATTGGGAACCTAGTATTTATTAGAGAACTGAGTTGCTTTTGTCTCTATTTTTTCAATGGAAACCGTGTTTTCCTTAAATTACCTTCTATTTTTCATACAATTTCAAAGTTGCTGAAAAATATGGGGGGGTGATTGTTTCTCCATAAGAGGCCAACATGTTAAAAAAATGAAATTAAAATTATTTTGGTCAATATTCTGTGGAAAAAAATACTTAGTTTTTCCAGTAAAGTTCACTTTTTAATATTAAGTAGCTAAATTCCAGAAAGCTTTAAATCTCTTTTAATAAATCTGATTATCTGTTTAATGAAAGGAACTTGCGACTGCTTACAGACATTCTATGAGCAAACCAAATATGCAAATCGGATAATTCAATGTTATTTGTTACCCTAAGTAAAAGGTTCACTACCATATGTGCAAGTATAAAATATAGAAACCTGAGGGCCAGATTATCAGGAGATGTACTGAAGACATAATAATAAAACTGTGTTGATGTATACTGTTTGCAATTGGTTGACTATTGGAAAGTTTGTGTTGAAAAAAGCATAAAAAAGTTTTTTATGTGTACCTACATGTGTTTATAATCTGCCAAGCTTAGAAAAAAGCGTTTGCGTATCTTTCTCTTATCTAAGGAGTTTTTACATGATAGGAGATTCATGTGAATTTTATTTGATTTTTAATTAAAAATAATGGATTGTTCAGTTGTATTGATTATTGCTATTTTCAGGTGTTAAAATTAGAGCATGGCAGAATTGATCCTGCTGTCTTAGTTCATTCAAAGTTTAGTGACTTTCGGGAAGTGGAAATAAAGGAGACCTCAGCCTATAAGGCTTGATCCTATTGTCACAGATATACACAGAGGCATAGGTAATAAAAATACTGAAGCACTATTATGACTGAGAAAAATGTAAGTTGCTTCACATGGGTGGTTTTTAGCTTACTATGAAGAAGTGAAGCATTCGTCGTTTGTAAAAAGACTTAATCTTGGTATTGAAGGATTGTGTGTTTTATTAGTGTTTCTTGGTATTTTCCAGTGGTTTACTTAACAGATAAGAACCAAAATAGGTATTTTTTTGCAAGTTGTGCTATTAACTTGAACAAAAGATATTTATGATTTAAGACAATTTTCTGACTTTTTCTTCTTTTGTATCTTCTAAGTATCTTTATTGACTTAGCATCTGACATATATTTTCATTTAATTGAAAGGACTGTGAAGTGCTTTATCTACTTAATGATGTACTTTCAAATCACTGCCCTGTAATTAAGTGTCTCAGATTGTCTGTTCAGAAAAATGGAAGCTTGGGACAAGAAACAGAGACTACTGCAGATATTAAGACTGCCGCAGTAATGTAGGTCAGTAGAATGGAAATTTGTAATCTGACTGAAGCTGCAGGGTTAGTATCCCAAATGTTCCTAGAGCACTAGAAGGCATATCAGATCTTTAACATAGCGGCATACTGCAACCTAACATCACATAAAGCATAAATTCAGTTCATCTTCACCACAGATCCAGTCAGGAATCTTGCCCATATTTTAGACTGTCCATCCAAACTATTTAAACATATTTGGTGGGATTCATAGGTCAGAGTTGCTTTTACAAGGGCTAGAACCAAGCAAACCGTTCAGATGGAGGCAAGCCTTCTGGGAGCCTGGAAGTTAAGTTGTCCCAATATGAGTCTTGGATCATCTCGCTGCAAAGACCTGTGAGACTTGCCTCCCTCCCATGCCACAAACACCCAAGTGCCCGGCAAGGACAAGCATCCCATCTGGGATGCAGCCGAAGAGGTCCCTGTGCCTCCCTGTGGTTACTCTGCCTTAAATCTAGTAGCAGACTTACTGGTGCATTCATTTCCTACAACATTTTGGTCCTGAGGACGTTTGCTTGTTCGAGTAATTCAGAAAACAGGTCATTGGTGAGAAACCTCATCCTGATGGAGAAGAAATAGGGTCTGTTTATGAGAGCAGCTTACCTAGCTGAGTATGAGGGAGGAGGATAGCAGTCTTCAGAAGTATAACCTAAAGAAGACTTAAGGGGCATCAAAAGGGATGAGCGGAAGAAGTCACAGGCTTTAGCCTTCCATGAGTAGAAATGTCTCTTAGGGCTTCTTGCACTATAGCTCAGGTAAGGGGAATGTTTTGGTCCAAGTGGATATCACGCAGGTAAAGCCCCTAAAGAGATATGCTCAGAAAGTGATGGCTATGCAGGTACCAACACCTCTTCCTTCACACATTTAGAGGTTGTTTGACAATATCCCGTCTGCGTATTGACACATCTTCAACCTGTTTACTTGTAGGATCTAACAGGATCACAGAACTAATGTGACAGGCTGCAATACATTTAAGATAGAAATAGATTCACATTTCTACTTCAGTGCTCAGGTCAATGGAGTCACTTCAGAATTACATTTGTGTTGCTGAGAGAAGAATTTGGCCAATTGCCCACTCTGTCCAGCACATTAAATTTAAAAATAATTTAGCTAGCAGTTGTGAATATCCATTTCCTGCCAATAACGTTAGAATACCCCATTGCCAGGAGATATTTCTGACCTCACTTTGTGAGTCACCTCGCAGTGGTACTAGCGAGGAAGCCTTTCCAGGGCTTCATTGTTATTACTTGACATACCAGCTTTACTGATGGCAGATTTGATCATATGCATGATGGAGAGAAGAAAAAAAAGCCCTCCTAAATGTATTCTGTTTACAAAAAGAGAGTTTGCATTAATGGAAGATTCTCAAGCTCTTGGATTTTGGGTTGATTTTTTAAAAGTAGGTTTTAAATATGTTGTTTAAAATTTAAAAGGAAGTTGAAAAATAGCATCTAATCGAATTAAGAAATTAGTATCCTGTGTACAGTACTCAACAACATATTAATTTGAAGACATGATGGTTAAAGAGCAAACAAACAAGCAAAGCCCAAAGTCCTTACTCCAGTTTTCATCACTGATCATAGGTTTGTTCTTGAGTTCAGTGGTAGGAACTTCAGGTAAGACCTTACGCTGAACAGTATCAGGTAACCAACACTTTGCCTTCTTGGGTCAATGGCAAAACTCCATGCTAAAGTACTTCAGAATTAGAACTGGTCCGTAGTAAAGCTCTGTCTGAAGCTGATTGGAAGTCTTTGCTAAGGAATAATTTTTAAATAGAGTAAACTGTTCTCATGTTTGATTATGAAAACAATTTTCTTTTAAAAGTTTACGTCTCATGTTTATGCAATAGTAGGACTTTGTGTTTAAAAGCAAGCAATATGATTGAATTATTTATGTATCAGCTTTCATGTGTTTTTTTTCTATGGATTTATTAGCATGTCAGTTTGTGTGCTGGAAGCCAGATTCTTCTGTGTGTGGTGCAGTGCTTAACGGAATACCTGCTTGGACTCTCAAATCAGCACTTAAGGTGCAACCCTCAGTAGGATTCGTACCATTTCCTCCCCAGGCTGACCAGACTTATAATCTGAGTTTCCTTTTTCAGCCTGATGCATTCAGGAGAGGTAATTTCTTTAATTAGGGACCGAATATGATGTTCTTCATATAGCATAGGCAAGAGTTGAGTTTGTACATCCAAAATGTCCTCTGGCATCTTCAAGCAATCTATCAGACTTCTCCATATTCTCCTGTACTTGCGGGTTTCAGGTTTGGGATATGACAGTGCTTTTACACGCAGAGCAAACTATTAACGTGTCATTTGTTCAAGGCAAACTGTCTGTGACACTGTAGTCTAGCTAAACAAGAGATTATGCTATCAGTCTGTGTAAGTATGTCTGAAGTCCCTTGGCTGCGCAAAATACAAGGCTCTTTCCCTAGCAGGCAAAACGTGCTCTTTACAGCAGAAGAAAAATACGCATATTGCGGAGAGAGCTAAAACGTGATCCAATGGTATTTTTATGGGCACTATGACCTAGGAAAAAGCTTTGACCGAAAATGGAATCAGTCCCCAGCGTGTTTGACATTTCTTCAGTGGGTAAATTGCCCTAATCTGGTTTTATGTTTTTCCTCTAAATCTTTCTTTGCCACTTCTTGAGTTATCTGATAGTATATAGCCTTTATCAACTTTTTTTCCCTCATGTTATATCTGTTTAACCCTTGACAAACACAACTCATGTGGCATGGCTGTCCCAGAATGCTTGCTACAATTTTCTTTTCTCATTTATTAAAGCTACAAGCAAGTGTGTTAATGCATCATTTTACCAATCAAACCTGCCACTTAATAAAAATAGAGTGAAGTCAATCTCTGTTCTTAGACTTTGGTTTTGGGTCTGACCAGTAGGTCTGACAGCTCTGCAAATATATAAATAACAGGCTGTGACCTTCAAGGTAAACTCCAATCCAGTTAATGTCACTAGGACTAGTTCAATGTCTAAAGCCAGGAAGAGAACTATTTTTTTTTAATTCCCCCAATTTGTTCAGTAAGCTGCTTAAGTGATATGAAAAAAATCTTTTTGGATATTAAACTAGTTGTCAAGTAGCTGAAACACCAAAATGTAAACAAGGTATCAAACTATTGAGAAACAATGGCACTGTTAGATGTTATTGGTTTGAAAATTTGTCAGCCCATGCCAATAAGTCAAATGTCTTCCTTAATCACTCACCACATACAGTTACGGTGGTAGGAAATATTCTTTGACCATCATCTTGAACTACTTTGGTCCATTCTATTTTCATTTACTTATTAGAGAGAATGGAATCTGTGGATTAGTTACTCTTGTCCTTTCTGAGATTGACAATGTGGATAGAATAAAAATTTTGTTTAGGAAAGGAGGCAGTGTCTGCGGTACACAAGCCTTCGTTTGATGAAAGAAAAATAGCTGGACTGTGGTGACCAGAAGGTCTGCCTGGGACTGGATTTCAGAGATTTGTTGATTTGCTAACAGACGTATAATCTTTCACATTATCAACTTGGTTTCACCCACACAAATCTGTTTGCTGATAAATTCTGGATGAATGACTTCCTCATATCAGTCAGGGTAATTTTTTAAAGGTTTACAAAGTTTTAATTTAAATATCCCTATGTATCAGTACTGCATTACACAACATAAATTTTGCCACACTACTGATCTGCTCCTTTGTATTCTTAATTATACATTTTTCCAGGACTACATTTTTCTGTAAATTGTTCATGCTACATTAAAATAGCTGTGAATTACATATACTTCATTCTGTACAGAGAATATACTACATTTCTCTTTCAGATGCAGCACGAATTCTTTTAATTTGCAATTTCCCATCTGGTTCAGTGGGAACTAAAACTTTAAAACCAAAATAAAATATACTGTGTTAAATTTGGGTTCATAACTTCAGCAGCAATATGTTTATGCTCTACTGGTAAACAGTTCCCGCCACCTCAGGTGATAATGTATTTTAAATTTTTTTTAGAAATATAAATATTTTATACAAATGTTTTAAATTTATTGATCTTATTATTAATGTTTTACAAACTCATTATTTAAAAGAAAATGCAAAACAAAGAATCATTATAAAGTGACTTAGAATTCTCATGGCTTTTACATTTAATGGTGAGATTCTGTACATTACAAAATTTCAGTCACTTGTCTAAGGAAACTATGTTCCTTTTGAAGTCTGCTTTCCTGAAGTCAAAGATTATATATTGCTTGTTGCTTGAGAATTTCAAACCTAAGCATCGAGTGATTCAACTATTATAAAGATTAGATAAAGAACTGACCATCACCCACATTGCTTCTGACACCAGTTTTACTTTACACAGGGCATCTTACTAGGTGTTAGCCAGACCGGTTTCTTTCGTCCCTAAAATAACTGAAGATTGGACCTCTCCTTTGATGAGCACAGGCAGATTATGTATTATACATTCAAGCTCATGGTTGACCTTTGGAGATGCATAAATGAAAAAAGCAGCTGTTCGAATTGCACTTTCCAGTCCCTTGGGATTTGAAATTGGGATGCCATTTAATACATGCTTATTTAGTGGCTCTGATTTGTTAGGCCCTTTCTAAACATCAAAGAAGAGAGAATCCTTCCTGGAGGATCTTACAAGCTGTGAGAAGAAAAAGGAGGTAGGCAGAGGTTAAGGACCAGGGAAAAACAATGGAGACAATCATATATGATTTTCTTTCCCTCTTCAAAACAGCAGTGGTCTCATGAACAAATTACTGAATGTGTATGCATTTAGTGTGTGCATACGATAACTTCAAGTGCTTTCTGCTATGTCTTGTGCTCCATAGTTCTGAAAGATTCTGGACCTTTGCAAAGTTTTGTAGGGCTTCTCTCTATATATACATGTAACCATTTTGTAAATATTGCAATAGGAAATGTCACTAGTGTGTTACATGCCCTGTTTCTTAAATAATGAAGATGCTTGTGAGAGCTAACCTAGTAGGCACTGTGTGGCTGGATATAGCAGTACCATATGACAGGTCACCATTGATGTCCTCCTCATGTTCCCAGGCTGCAGGGCACCCAGTCCTTCCTGGCAAGAGGAGAGCTGCATGGTACTTTGGTAAGAATAAATACTGTGGGAGGAATTCAGGTGTATAATCAGAGAGGGTCAGAACAGCACAGGCTGAAGTGGTTAGAAAAGGGTAACTAAAGAAAATTCAAGTGGAGGAGATACTACTGAATTTGTTCCCATATACAAAGCACCCATTTAGCCTGCTGTGTTATGTAACATTGCTAAATAATCCTCCTTGCTGTCCTGAGCAAGGGGACTTGTGGTCTAATCGCTGGATTTGCTCATCCTGGAAACACAGTGGGATGCTGTCTGGCCTTTATTTCCCAATGGCATAGCACAAATATTTATTTAAATGCCATTTTTATGCTGAAAATAGGATAGCTTGTTATGGTGGAACATGTAAAGTTAGCATTGCCCACATGTTGCCTTCACAATGAGGATACATTAAGCAAACAGGGTAGGAGACACTGGTGATGATGAACAGTCATGTAAGTGTCTGCTCCACCTCTGTGAGTAAAGTGGGCTCTAATTTTTTTTTTTTAGTCTCATACAGTAACATTCTCAGTGGATCATCTTACTGAAGTGCAAAGGTTACAAACCCAGTGAAACCATTTGACTTTTTCCAAAGGTACATTACAGAGCCTCCTAAGCTATAATAATAGGAATCTGAAAACATGGGAGGGTGACCAATTATACTTAAATCTGGTCAGTGTTTTATTTTATGTGGTTGTACTCTGGCTATTTTTTGACTTGTTTGGATCATACTGGATAAGTGTTCCTGTCCAATAATACTCATTTTACCCCAACCAGCTATTTAAACAAAGTTTATGCTGGTTTTGCTATTGAATAGAAGGACAAGCACTTCCATTATGGTTAGTTGTTTTGTGGATTTTGGTACCCACCCATTTATTTTGGTTTGTCCTAATCTATATTTATCTACGGATGACAAGATGAACTTGAAAAAAGAACATGTTTAAAGTTGCGTACCAGCTCCCAGGATATAAATCATACTGGGCTTTCAGCTCTTTCAAGCTTTCATAAACAGTGCTTGCTGAAAGACTGAATCATATTTTTCTGTGACTTTAGTTCATGTCAAACGTTTAATTTTTAACAACAGTGGTCAGTTTCCTGATGTGAACACATGACACTGGTCCCAGAGACTTCAGCTTTCTTTAGCTGTCATCATAACAATTTTTCTTTTTAAAGATATGCTCGCAGCAAAATTAGAACTGGGTTTAAAGGCTTTGAAAGTAGCTCAGACCACAGTGCTCCTAAAGCAATGGTCTGCTTGCAATGAGAGTGGAAACTGTGAACTGAGACCTGCTCAGCTTGCTTAAAAAAAATAAACTAACACATTAGTGTTAGTCAACAGCATACCACTCTGGGCAGCAGTAAAGGCAAAGGTTGATCTCTTATGCTGTTTTTAAAGGACTAGATTGTCACCTGTTTGTATTAAAACTTACTGTTGAGACATAGCAAGAGCTGGTGAAGAGCATGCTGTGGGATCCAGTGCCTCATGGGGAAGCTGAAGCGGTGCAAGGATTTCATTGTGGAGTCCTCCTCCTGCTTCTCCCCTCAGGAAAAAAAAAGCTCTAACTCAAACAGGAATTATTTCAGGCAGGACTTGTAGTCTCTGTTGCACAGGGAGGTCAGGCTGGTTTATTACAGTGGTTCCTTCTGGCCCTATATTTAAATATACAAAAGGGAACAAAGGAATACATTAAGGATGTTTGAGTCCCAGATCTCTCCATTACTTCTAGGGCCCCATCACAAATTTCCGTTTGCTCCTTGGTTGTATGATTTTCTGAGAATCTCTTCTAAAACTCTCTCCCTACCTTTTCCAATTAATTTATGCAGAGCTAGGAGGGAAATGGCATTTCCCCCCCCTTCACATGCCAAAGGCCTATTTGCAAATTACCTCCCCTCCAGGGAGAAGGAGACAGTGCCATAGTGGTAAGGGACCCTTCTTATTCCTCACCTCTTCTTTCTTCCATGGGAAGGATAAAGTCTGTGTGCAAATAATCCACTTCCGTGCAAGTAATTGGGAGCATTTTCAGGCTCTGTTAGCTGGCTTATCAAAGTAATTCTCCAAATCTGCCAGGTCAGCTCTCACCGCTGCAGGCAAGAGGTGGCAACTTTCCCTTCTAAGCAGAAAAGTAGGGACCGCTTGTTGTGCTCCCCTCCTCTTATTCAAGCTAATGTGTTAGCCAAAGTGAATTGACATTGAAAAGTGCATCTTCATGACTCCCTCAGCAGCTAGCACAGCAAAACCCATAGGATGGTGTTTTTACTGATACCTTTCAAGGAAAGAGCAATAGAGAAATACAGATATGCAAGATCACAGTTTTGTCACATAAGAACAAGGATGAGTGTTAGACACTCGCATGCAGTGTGGCTCCTTAGACATTTACCAAACTGAAATTTGATGTTCTATTTCATGCAGTTATATTAGGATACTAGTAAATGAACTAAAAATGAGCAGATATTAATTAGACTGTGTGTTTAGCCCTCTTGTGAGAAGTCTTCTTGAAAAAGACTTTTCAAAATCTGTCTACATTTTCTTTCTAATACTGTGAGCTTTTCTTTCAATTTCATGCCAGGCAAAGGTTGACCAAGTGTTTGCAATGCAGCTTCAAAAATGAAAGTAAACAAAACAGAAATGGGTGGTAGACATTGATTTAGGGGATTTAGTAGTTAAACTCATTGCTTTTTTTCTTCTATCTGAGTCACAAAGATGGCCAATAATAGACTTTACAAAGAGCTTGATACAAAATCTGTTGAAATCGATCAAAAAACACCCAGTGGCTCCAATATGTATCACACCTCAAATGAGTGCAGAATAGGAACAGCTTGCTTACCTTCAAAAAAACCCAAACCAAAAAAACCCATGCTAGCTGGATATTGATATAAACTACTTAACTTTTTGTACTTCCAATATCATTGGATTCACTGTAATTGCTTAGGATTTGGGGTTTTGGGAGAAGAAAGAAATCTTA
The DNA here is from genome assembly GCF_034638445.1 of Ciconia boyciana. NCBI lineage: Eukaryota > Metazoa > Chordata > Aves > Ciconiiformes > Ciconiidae > Ciconia > Ciconia boyciana. Next base: position 27,252,410 of record NC_132942.1, read on the forward strand.
TAAGTGTATATAAACAGCAGTAATTGTTTTGTAGTGTGTCTGACTTGAGACTTTAGCAAATGTCCTTGTTTCTCCCTGGGAGTGAAGAAACTCGAGCGTAATATTGCGTTGTTATGTTTTTGTGAATACTTCCTTTGCAAGCTGGAAAAATGAAGCCCCAGTTCATATGTGCATTTACATAACGCAGATTTCTCTAATCTTATACTTCTCGCTCATAATTCAGACTTCTCAGTCTGATTTCATGCCAATTTAGACTTCCAACTTTCTATATTTTGCCACCATTGAAAACATTACTGTAAGTGACATGGAGCCAGATTTACCCTCTTGTGATTGCAAAGTGACTTCAGTACATCACTGGATTTATTTTGGTGTCTATGTGGTAACAGAGTTTAGCTTGTAATATATGGTTTTCAGTTTTAGAGCTATCATAATAGTAACTAATCTACCTCCTCGTGAGGAGGTAGATTTATTTTGAGCGGGTGAAAGGAAACTAGTACAGAGAAGAGCTTTTGACTAGTATATAAATAGATCTAGCTTGACAATGTAACAATAGCTCTGGCTTTGCTTTTGCAAAGGAAAACCAATAAGGGAGGGAGAAGACTGGGTTTCTCCAATGCACTCATTTAGTAATCAAACATTTATATAAAGACATTTCACTTCAAATTAAAGTCATGTCCTCATACCATTTTTTTTGTCTCTTTAGAACATTTTACTCAACAGTTTGCGCTTGCTGCCTTTTCTTTTCATCTAAAGATTCCTCCAAATGCTGTGAGGTACACTGAAGAGTTCAGCAGTTCCCTTCACCATCATTGCATTAGCAGATTTCATTCTCAAAACAATTACTTGGCAGCATGTGGCAACAGAGTCATATCTGAAACCTTTTGTCACTGAGTGAGCTTGTCAGAGAAGACAGTCACTTCTGATCATGACTTCTACACCGTATTTGGCATTTGAAAGTATTAATGTTGGGTTGGTTTTAGTCTTTTTTTCTTTTTTTTTTCTTTTCTAACTGTGCAAAGATTTGATTGTGGCATTTTCATGTTTTTGAAATATTATTTTTCCATATGGTAAATTCAGATAAATAGTTCCCCTCACTGAGGGGGGAACATTTAAACTGTTACTCTTTTTTATTATTTTTATTCTTTATTTTTATTTGAGAGGAAAAGAAGAAAGAAAGAGGAAAAAAAACACTTGGAAAATTGTCCTAGCCCCTTTTCTGGTGCATACTAGAAAAACTGAACTCTGTGCTACTGTCCAACATGAGACTTATTTTTTCTTGTGACTATTTGATGAAGTTAATCTTCCTAAAAGCAATACTTTGGTGATTTGGCACACCTCTTCTTGTTCATCAATATATGAGATATTTCTCCACCACCCAGGAGATCTGTAGGAATGGGAACCCCACATTTCCCACAGATTTAATTTTCTCCTAATGTTTGACATGCTGTTTTGCCTTTGTTTTCTGAGTCTTTATAAGGCTCTGTGAGCTGTATGGGACCCTGCTAGTGCAGGTAAGGGGGAACTGGGAACTATGCAGTGGCACATGCACCTGATGGGTGCAGGTGGTCCTTACGTCCAACCTGTGCCGGCGCAGGAACAGGACTGCCATGGAGCAAGCAATCACACATAAACATGGGTTGCAAGCAGACAAGGCAGGCAAGCTAGTGGGCAACTGAGATTTCCTTTGGAAATCTGTTGGTCAGGTGGGGTTCCTTCACCATTTTTTCAAAATTAATGTACATACCCTCAGAATGTTTTAGTAGTGATAAATTGGCATTTTCTCCCAGCAACATGTTTCACAGGGAAATTTTCTGAGCAACTATCATTATGATTTATAAAGCCCTCAAACCATGCTACCCAGGAGACCACCTGTGAGTTTGTGCCACAACTGAGATGAATGGAAACACCTGACCTGCTCAGGTCTTGTTACTCAATCTGTCCCCTGCATGGCTGTTCCCGTCTCAGACTACTGACATCCATCAGCCTTCTGGGGACGTTATGCATTTGAACACTGGTGGAAGGTGTGGTCTGAGAAGTGTGGAATTTGAACTGTAGTGGTTTTCTGGGTGGAGATCAAGATGTGGGAGAACAGGCCAAGGAATTGTAGTTTTGGACTACTTCTGTGCAAGTCAGGTGGCATTGTTTTTTTCAGTGTGAATCAAGGCTGTTGTTTGATGAGAAAGTTCTGTGTATATATACATACACAATTCACAAAGGTACATAAAATCCTTTTAGTGTGGTATAGTACCTTATAGTGAAAATAATTTTTTATAGCAAAAATGATTGAATGTGATCCCTGAACAAAAATATGAAGAACTTCCTTCAGCTTCAGTAGGGACTGAACATGCAGGATCAGCCCTAGGAAGCAGATCTGTTGAGTAAGTGTGCATCACTTTTCCATAGTCTGCTTTCATGTCACAAGACAAAATAAACAGAGATACCACAAATTGGTCAGTCTGTGTCTCTGTTTAATTTTGTTGAGGTAATGCTTGTTCCAGCCTTCCTAGCCAACCAATTTCCTATTGTTTTCTCTTGCACTTCCTTCTACTTTTGATCTTCTTCCAGTTAACATCCACTTCTGATATGGAAAAATTATCCTTCTCCATAGGTGGCCACCCATAGCCTGCTGTATGTAGACCAGCAGTGCTGGTCATTTTGCAGAGGTCGCCTGTCCCTCAAGTACAGCCTCCTCTGGAGGACGGAGCAGTCATTCTCCAATAACTCTGTGCAGAATGATTTGAACCTAGCACATGAACAATCATTGGAAATTATGGCTATGATGCTGTACATGATTACAATGTCGAGATAAGTATTTTTCTTTGTGGAAAAACATCGCAAGACCGTTTACAGCTGTAAGTGGCTGGCATTTGGGTTTAGATCTGCACCAAAAGTTACCTCTAATTACAGAGTGCCCCCTGCTGAGAGCCTGCTCGGTGCTAAGGCAGAGCGGAGAGTGCCATCTACTGCTCCTTACCTATAAAATAAATTATTCTCCATTTGTGTTTGAAATGCTTTAGTGTTGCTATCGCCAATGTTGGAGTTCGGGGTCAGTTGCTGGACTGAGTGTTTGCCAGCCTTGCGTCTCTGTGCTGGGGTGTGAAGGCTGCATCACCACTGAAGGCAAAGGATGTGTGTCCTGTGGCGAGGAAGGCTCCAGCAAATAACTCCTCAGCAGTGCTCTGTAGGTGTGGGAAAGCTGATGCCCTGCATAAAATGACACTATCATCTTCCATTAAAACATATTACAGGCAGCTGTCAGTGATGTCAGTGGTAGTTCTTCGACCTGTTTTCCTGCAGAGGTTGACCTGCTGTGGGTATTCAGAGAGGCTGGGTAACTTCTAAGTGTGTGCATTGGGTCTAAATGCTGGTGGAAGGACCAGAGAACTTGGGATGAAGATTTTTGTAAATTCAGGGTTGAGCAGAAAAGAAAATATGATTTACCATTACTGGTCCCAGAGGTTAGAGCCTCAAAGGTTACTTTAATGATCGCTATTCATGTTTTTGCAATGCAGAACAAGCTACTCTGGTATAAGTTGTACACCTCAGGATGCGTATTCTTCAGCTGTAAACAGATGTATCGTGGATTCTTGTATTTTTTTATCACATAGGAAAGTTTGGTTCTTTTCTAATCCTTTCCTCACCGATCTATACCCCACCTTTTGCAATCCTGTCCTTAGTCCCTCTAGAATGGAACTGCAATGCCAACAGCTTGCAGCACCTTGTAAAATCTTTCCCAGCTTTTCCAAACAGGGAGCTTTTATCTGCTTGCCTGCCACTGGAGCAAGGACTTCAGCTGCTTAAACTGGCTGCTTGTCAAACGCAGCTTAAAAAAAAAGAGGGGGGGGAATGGGACATTCAGCTTGCGTGAGATGTTTTATTGGTTCTTTCACTAAAGGGAAAAAAAAATTCATACAGTAATATAGAAGTACTGCTCTGATGAGGTTCACGTTGCACATCACATTAAATATCTGTATGCATACTTGTGGGATTGCAACATGTTAGAGAGAAAGTGCTTTGTTTCAGTTTATGTAAGCCCAGAAATTAAACGCAGAAAAACTTTGGTTGGACACTCACAAGTGTGCATTGGTAGGAGTTTTTCATGATATACCGTTTTGAATTCTTTGTCTTATCCTTTTACTCCTCTTCATAGCCTTAGTCTTTGCTTTTAAATGGGGAACAGCAGTATACTAATTTCCATGGCAAAAAACCACTGTCACCGTTACTTAAACAATGGTTTTCCTAGACCAAGGAAGAGTTAGAGTAGTGACTGTGTAAATTGCAATAAGTGGTTTTGCACCATAAATCAAGCAATCAATGAAATTGAGTTCTTGGCTTGAAAAGCCAAAAGGTGGGCTCACTTTCCTCAAAAGCATTGCTACAGACTCCAGAGGTGTAAATCTTCATCATGTTAAATGCAGTGGAGCCAGTGGGACATGGGATAAGAGAAGAGGGATACCTATCAGGAAACAAGGAGCTCTGCCTTTCTTGCCCTTCATGGCCTAATAGGAGAACATTCTCCTCACTGAGTCCAGGAAAGTTATTTATACCTGCATCCAGATCTGTTGTTCAATACTGTGTTAGTAAGACCACATCAATTTTTCTATGTTATTTTAATCTCACAAATATTGAAACCCAGTTTCTCCTCTTTGAACAAAGTTTGAGGTAATTGGTTACTTGTTCCATATTTTGGATGAAGGAGGTTGATTTTGCTTTTACATGATAGGCAAGAAATCCAAAGGGCATGTATAATGGTATATAGCACTAGAGATCCCTATGAATGACCATAAGGTAGACTAAAGACAGCATTTAAAGAACACCCAGAAACTGGGCTTTTAATTATGTCTTCATATATTCAGCAAAACCAGCATTTATGCTGTGTTGCTGTATCATTGCAGAACTGTTGATATTTAAACTTTTCTTTTGCCTAAGCATGAATGACTCCAAAAGGCTTTCTAAATCATCATAAAGATTGCAGAAGAATTATAATGCATAGCTCTACCTTTTTGCTGTTTATTATCATGTATAATTGTGCTTTAAAACTGCACTAATGCAGCAGTCCTTCCCCTTCTATTTGTGGATTCTTTTAAGTATATTTCATTGAATGTATTTGTATTCTACTATTTCTGCTGTACTTAAAACTATGCCTAATATTTAAAAAGTAGAATAGTACTCTTGGGCTGATAATTCTTCAAATGAAAATGAGAACTACCTAATGCTCAGTCATGGGAAACAAGGACTTTTTTTTTACGTGCGTTAGAAGGATCAAAGGTGCTTAATTTTAATTTTTCTTCTTTACTAAGATTTACCATACTTTACATGTATTTGTAAGTGCATACAACCAACTACGAAAAAGCTGAAATGCACTATTACAAATGCTGTGACCATTTTCTTTTCTCTTTTGTCACATAATGTGTATGACTGGCCAGAAAATGATCCTTTGTCCTAAAAGAGTCAAGCTTTTGAATTTTTTATTATGATGCAAAATATGAATGAAAGAGCAGGTGCATGCAGTGCGTCTCAATCTTTCCTGTTGGAGTTGTTCCACTTGGTATAAATAATTAAATGTTAGGGTAAACTGGCTGGGGGGGGGGGGGGGGGAGCGGAATAGAGCAAGTGAGCAAGAAAGACAATATAGCCCAGTGACCAGAACAGTCATCTGGGCTACAGGGAAACCCAAGTTCAGTTCCTTCCTCTGAATCATGCGAAGATGTCCGTATCTCTTGCAGGGGTGTCCTAATCACTAGGCAAAGGACTATTTAGGAACTGCTTTCACTCACTTGTACATGTCTGATAATTGGGCATCATTTCCAGTCAGAATATTATTTGTTATTTGCCCCTTGAGGGCAAAAATTTCCTCAAGAGTTAGTATTTTTCAATGAGGAAAAAGAGTTTTGTCATGTCTTTGGCCACATCAAATAATATATAGGATTTATTGTATTAGCTCGTCATGGCTTCCAATGTATATCAGTGTTAGTCAAGCTTAAGATAAATACAATGAAATAGTTTATAGGGGAACTAGAACTTGAGAATTTAATTTGCAAGAGTAGGGTATAATATCATCTATTTCCTACAGCTGCTTAGTTTCTAAATTTGATATCTTAAAACTGTTGGAGTTGCTATAATTTCAGATAAAATGTCTTCCCATAGGCAAAAGATAATTTTTCATAAGCTTTTTAAAAACTAATAAAGTAGTAATCTACAGTATTTTATTATTTAGAACCCCAGCCTTGGGGATATGATTTGCAAGGATTTTTTTATATCTCAGTTCAGGGTATACTTGTGACCAGCCTGTGTGAATATATCTGTCAGTCTTTTCTATAGGTTTTTTCTTTCAACCAAATGCTGTCTACATTCAGTCCATAGAAACACTACCACTTCTTTAAGTGGTAATGCTCCCTGCAGAGTTTTTAGCCTGTAGGAGATATGATTAGGGGGTGATAGTGTTAAGCACTCCTCCTGTATCTGCTGGCCCACTATGATAACCTTAGGGTTACAATGCATGTCTGACAAATACAATTCCATTGTGACTAACGCCTTATGGCAATTTAGGAGGCTTATTCATCATTTTACAACAGACTTCTGTCAGGGATTTTGCTTATTTGCCCTTCACTGGTGTACAGTAGTTGTAGGTTTATCTCTAGGAGTCCAGCCCTAATAACCAATAACAAAGTGCTTAAGCTCTAAGCTTGTGAGAAATGGACTTGCATTATACTCCAACTGCACCTTAGCTCTTGACTGATAAGACAATGTGTCTTTGAGAGAAGGAAGGATTTGTATGAGCTGATCCTTTACAGTACAGTGTATGCATTGGTAGAAGATACGGGGAAGTACATTGTGTTCTAACCATCCAGATCCTAGCTTTTTACATATAAAATACATCCTTGCTGTCATTAGAAATGTTTCCTTTAAAATATGAAAGTGAAGAGATACCTTGCCTTGGAAACTGCACTACAAAGTTGTTTGTAATGATGATGTGGGATTTGGAAGAACTGAGTTACTTTTGATGAAATCCCCATGATTATGGTTTAAATTACACAGATTTATTCAAGGAACAACAAAAGTTTTTTTTATTATTATTCAGATTCCTGCTGGGTTCTGGATATTAATTAGGAAGTGGTTCCAGATGAAATCTGGGAGAGAGGGAAAAAAATGCTACTCACACTTTAATAACCCAGAGAATTTTAAGTGGCTAACCATATTGTTTATTATATATCAGTCTGAAGAATAAAGAATAAAAGCTCATGAATAGACAGGCACACAGCATGGAAGAATAGCACCATACACCCTAGCTAAAGTGCATTGTATATTCAAGGTTTAGATCTTCAACCCAGCAGATTTAGAGCGTGAGGGGGCAACATTTGAGAAGTGTGTACTGAACAAACACAAACATGAGAATTGCCTTTTTTCAGTTTTAAGTGTGAAAACATTAGCTCTCCCTCTATGCCTTTGAAGTCTTCTCTTCCTAGCAAAGCTCTGGCAGGAAGGAGGTCTTTCAATTAGTTTCTCGCCCATAATGATTTCTTTGAGAAATTTTAATCAGGTTTTCCATCACAGAGTGCATTTGTTTCTGGTACTTGATCTCTTGGCCAGCTGAAGCTTCTGTGGTCCTTTGTCTCTTGAGCAGTTGGGTCTTCTGTAAACTTTCTGGAGTAGTTATTAATCATGGAACTTTTCTACCTTTTTTGAGGTGCAAAACTGTGCACAGAGTAAAATACCAGTGTAGTGACATGAGCTAATTACCTGCAATGTTATCAAGATAAGAGATAGCATGTTAGCAGTAATGCCTACAACAGCGTAATTACTTTCTGTTTTCGTTATTTTGTGGTAACCATATAATTAGCTCACTGTACCAGAAGCTGTCTGCTTTTTATGGCAACCTGTACTGCTAATCACTAGAAAAGTTTGTGTAAGTGATCTGTAGCCTTTACACTCACAGAGTAGCACCAAGTAATTTGAAGGGGCGACTGTATGCTGGCCCCTTCTGTAGAGGTAAGGAGTGAGAAAGAAGAGACTGTCAAAGCTGTAGGAGCAGGAGGACTGAAACCTTTGCTACAACTTCACAAAAATGTTTAGTAAAGTGTTAACCACTTCATACAGTTTCCTCTGGATTAAAATATATGTGTCGTCTTTTTCTCTTGAATCTAGTCTACATTAAAGAATTTTACATGATTCAGTAAGCATTGATTCCCTTAATATAATTTATTCTGACTCTCTGATCTTCAAAGAGGATGCTTTCTTATAAAAGCAGAACTTCAGGAAGGAAAGGGCTCAGCAGGGCCAGATTATTCGTTATGAAAGAGACGTTCTTCTATGGGGCATTTTTCAGGGATGATGTCGTCTCGTGAGGAATTCCTCTCCGATGCTAGGGAGCCTGTTACTGCCTATTGCAGTTCCCAGTGTTAGTGAGAAGGCAGGTCATGGTTGCACCAGTGGTTTCAGAGCTGGGGCTGCCATACCCACTGGGGCTTGCTGGGCAAGAAGGTCAGGCTGATGCTTGGGAGAAGTTGCTGTAACGAGGACGAAGGGCAGAGCCAAGCTGGGTCCCTGCAGAGCTGCATGCTGCCTACCCAAGGTCACAGCAATGGAGTTGGTTTAGGACAATGCCACTGCAGACAACGGGGCAGAGCAAAAAAACATTCGGCACTATTACACTAAATTATTTCTCCCATTTCTGCTCCATAAAAGCTGGCTTTTGTGGATATGAGTGAAATCTCCCATGTGCACAGTACTTCAGACTAGCAGGAAAGAAAAAAATACAACTGTTGTACATATTTAGAAGTTGGATTGGGAATTTTTTGCTGCTGTATTCCCTCCCCCCCCCAGCCTCAATTTCAGTACAAACTCACTAAATTTGGGGGATAAAGAACATGCTTTTTATCTCCATTCCCTCCTACTTAATTCCAATCCTGTTGTCAGTTAATTATAGATGCTACTTTTTCAGATAATATTGCATAATTCAACAGAAAACAAAAAAGCTCTGTAAAAAGTGGTTATTAAATTCAGGTTTAGATATTTGATATGGTTTCCAAGTACCTCTTTATTTATTTGAAAAAAAGGAACCTCTTGAAATGTTCTCTTTCTTCTTCCCCTCTGTGGCCTTGGAGCTGGTCCCTCTGAGCACTGCTTGTACATTAATTATTATGGTAAGTAGGGAAGATCAGGTGATAACATGAATACTCTTAAAGCACACCACCAAGACTTTAAGGTAGGCAGCAGTGCTACATGGTTGTAAGCTATATGCTGCCTGATTTATTTATTTTTTTTAATGCACCAGTAAAACCAAGGCATTCTTTAGCTCCTGTTTGATCCCTCATCCCAGTCCTGTCCTCACAGAGAGCCCCCTCTCCTTGCAGCTGCTATTCCTTGTGCTCTGTGAATTGCCCCGTTGTGTGCAGGAGGCAGCAAAGTCAGGATCTCAGAATGAAAGCCCCCTCTGCGCTGTTAGACAGGGCGTGCCAAAAGCCACCTACGTTTCATTCCACTGAAATCAGTGAAGTTATACTAGGTATTATTTGGGGTCCATTCTAATCCATTGCATTGCTCACTGCTTCATAAAGTGTTTAGCATGTGTTTTTGTCCCCTAGGAGTTGCGTGTGTTTGAGCAGGAGTTCTGTGAGTGCAGGGAAGGGGGAGGCCCCCAGCATGAGCTACTCTATCTTTTTCTTTCCTCTCAAGTGCTAGTAGTAAGACACTCTACCTTTGCAAACAGAGGGGACCCTGTTGCTGGGACAAAGGGGAAATGTGAAAACTAAGTAATTTAGTCCTTAAAAGCAAGATTATTAATATTCTGGACATTTTAGGGTGTTCTAAAATTTCAGCAGATCATGATATATACAAGAAGCATCTTTTTTCACTGGCAACATTAAGATGGTTTAACCGGATGTCACAAGTTCAAGTAGTGCAGCAACAGAAAATTTATTCCTACCACTTCCTTATCAGCCATTGATTAGAACAGATTCCTCACAGCTAAAAGGGTCAGATTATAGTTTGTTGTTGGGTGAAACATCCAAACTGTCCTAACTTGGTTTCATGGACTAAGATCTCTGTTTTTCTTCCTTTCGAATTCAGTTTCAGTATAGTTCTAGCATAGCAAAATTTGTCACCAAGTAAAATAATTTAAAAGCCAATCGCTGTTTTTACCCAAGTTTCTCTTTATCTCAACAGAGCGCTGGGACTCCACATCAGGTTCTGTTCTTACTTTCATCTGTTGTCTGTGATCTGGTGGTGTTGAATAGATAAAACCCCATAAGTTCCCCCATGCATGGCTTGAGGAGTGTCACATACCTATGTTGCTGCTTTTCTTTGCCTTCTTGCCTACTTTCTAGATCAAATATTATGCAAAAGCAAAGAAGAGGTAAACGTACTGAAATCTCCATGAAGTGTCCTATCTCCTGATGACCAGGATGCTAGGCTGCAGTAATGCTGGTGGTTTTGATATTCACTAGCTGTAGACCTTTCACTGCCATTCAGACTGGCATGCAACTGTGTTGGAATCTTATTCTGCATCTCCCCTGTGATTAAAAAAAAAAAAAAAATTGGCAGAGCAGTAGAAAAGTATCAACAAAATCCATGGGTTTTAAAAGGTAAAATATTTACAAACCATTTGTAGACGGTGACTTGAATAGTGCAAATATTTGCTCTACTTGCAAATTGGCTACGAATACTCTGCATAAAATCAGATGGAGCTACATAAAGCATGGGAGAATGCAATAGTTTGATGTATTTTGTTGCATTTAGAGTCCTGAAAACTTCATTTTGGGTAGCAAAAAGGATGAAGCAATAAATGTCTGTCCTTTTTCTCATTACAACTGGTTCAGCACCAAATTCAAGAGGACTGGGTCTGGTGGACAATATATAGACCATATTGGCCTCTGAATACTCCAGTGCTGAGTGCACAATGGATGTGTGTTCTATGGCATTTCTGCTTGTCCTAGCTACTGGTTACTCTGTAAAGATTTAATTATAGAAAGTTTAACTGTTTGAGGTGGGAAAGGGATGAAAGGGGTTTTGAGCCATTTCTAAAATAGTTTTGAACATCTACTGCACATTTAATCAGCAAAACAAGAAAAGAGACATACTTCAAACAATCAAACCTGACACAAAAAAGTTAGTTATCTCCAGTTTATCTTTGTATTAACTTTATAAAGCTGGAGTAATGCTAGTCTTGTTTACAGTCATGGAAGAGATCATTTGCTTTTCTAGTATGATATTTTAAACCAACAGAGCCTGTGGATGTTGATAGCTTAACACTGCTGAAGTACTCATACAAGACTTATACCATTATATGGGCAGAATGACTTACCTGTTTAGAGGAATATTGCTGTTTTTATAAGCTGATATAGCTCTTCATTTGCCTTACCATTGCATAACTAAGAAAAAGGAAAGTAGGATGCAAAAGTATTGTTTCTCACACTTGGAGAAAAATTATCAATAAATATTATAGCTGCAAAGGACCTTGTCTTTTTTTCTGACAAGATACTTGAAAATTATAGCAGTGACTGCGTTTGAAGTATGTATCTCTAGGTGTTAAAACACCTTGCTTGCAGACTAGTAACTGTTCCTTCCATAGGGCACAGAGCCAGCACTCAAACCTACTTACAAAGTGAGATTCATTTCAATGTGTGTTTTTAGGGAGTAGTTTAATTGCGAAGTTGAGTCTTATTAACAGAGAACAATGAGAAAACAGGTACGTTATTTGTGGTCTTGCTGGCCCTTCTCCCAAAACAGCAATTATACCACTGCTAATATGCTAAGCTAATCTGCATTTTTAGTTTGTGTTTTTGAAAAGTACACATTTGGTTCCGGGACATTTGTCAGTGTGTTGCCCAACTGTGGCTTGGCAGAAAGTGCCTGGCACTGCCGTTGTGCTAATTAATCAGCTCCATAGGAGGCAAAGGTGATGGCAGCCTCCATGGCCTTGGTGACTATTCCCCCTCTCACAGGCCATTCAGGCACTGCCTACTCCAATGGGGAAAGTTTGCTGCCTCTGATAGCTGCAGAACAGCAGAGGGAAATAGGGGCCAACAACCTCCAAAAACCAATTTTGTCTGTAATTTGGATGCTCTGTGGGAGGATGCATTTGGGGAAACAAGGAGAGGAGTGAAATGGGATGCACACCTCTGTGGGGAGGTGGTGGCTCGCTCACCCCACGGCTGCTGGGCATGAAGGAAAGCAGCAGGGTCTTGGAGGCTCCCTTTGGTGTTTATGGGAGTCTCTGTCACCCCTCAAGTCCAGGGTTGCAAAGGCAGCCTTGAGTGGGCCACAACAGGTAGTTACTCGTGGGAATCCTCCCTGTAGCTACTTGCGCTGGACAGCTTTCTGGGGATAGCGTGCCTAGAGATCAGTTAGTAGAGGGCACAAACCCTCTTTGCCTCAGGTGATTTTTTCTTAGCAGAAAGTATTACATGAAAGGCTTCCTCACCGCCACTTACAACTCAAGATCTTTGTCATCCTGCTAGACCATGTAAATGATATTAAATGCGTATCTGTCACTGACCTTGAGGAACTTTTTGGTCACATCTGAGGTCAGTCAGGGAGGGCAATGCAAATGTTGGGGTTCAGCACTACTCCTACTGAAATTGATAGCATTGGCCTTGAGAGGAGCGGGATTTGATTTAGCTCTATGACAGAAACCACCTGTGGAGCGCCCAATGTTTTCTCTGCTGACACATAAAGCATGTCCTAACAAAGAGTTGGAGTGGAGGAACTGCAGCATGAGGGTTTCAATAGTTCTTAATCAATCTTCTGGTTTGGGAGCTAAAATAGATAAACTTCTCTGCTAAAGGCAAGGTGGCTTAAAAATCTGTTGTTGTCTTAACGGTAGTGGGAATGCAGGAAAAGAGCTAAATATATAGACTTATATTGCTATGTATATATTACTGTTATATGATACATCTAAAAGTATATGTGTGTATTAGAACAAAGGCTATAGTGTAGAGTGGAAATGATACAGAAATCTTTTGAGAAATCATGAAATTTCATGAGGAGCTCCCCTCTAAAAGCGAAAACAAAAGAGAAAAAAGGGTTAACCCCAAACTTTTCCTAAAAGATGTCTTAAAGAAGATTACACAAAACACTTTCATTATCGGGAATCCTTCTAATATGCAAATGTATTTGGAATAAGTATTGGGTAAAAGAAAAGTAGTTTGATTAATGGAACCTGTCCTTTATAGTTCTCTTGCGATGTGTAAGGCTCTGTGTTGTGCCTGTGTGTGTGTGCGTTTCAGCAGTAGCATAAGCATGCTGGCAAAAGCCACTGCCAAGTCTCATTAATTGCAACTCCCGCAGACTTATTCAGCCATAGAACTCTTATTTGTGGTGTAGTTTTACATTAATTTGGGACCTGGGTTTCCTTTAAATGTCAAACTGCATAGAGCAAAGTGAATCCTATTTAAAGAAAGGAAAAAACAGAAAAAGGCTAGACCTTAGGAGAGAAGCAAGATGATTTGCCCGTTAAATTCTTTAGGATTACTAAATGGTCTCATTTTTGTTGACAAGTGCAGTCCAAACCCCCCAATAAGTGAGAAATTTCCTATCCAGCGTAGTGTTTCAGCCAAAGCTGTGTAATTGCCCAATATCATAGGCATAAACGGCAGGAGGGCACAGGAGTTCAGTCAAGACCCCCCAGTGTTTGTGTTTGGTATGAAACAACACTCCATACAAAAATAATGATTTTGGCTCCTTCAGCCTCCCCCCAGTAGTATTTTCAAAAACTTTGCCAGTTGCTGTTGTACTTTGTTCTCCAAGAGTACACTGTAGAAAATGCAGCTTCACTAAAGAGTGGCCAAAGGTTAGACGTTTGTGGAGAAATAAAGGAATTTTTTACATATATCAAAGATTTGTGCAAATATGTGAATTTATTTTGGATAATATTTGGCATGTTACCAACAAGGCTGAGCTGTCCACCACTTCTAAAATTGTCATAATTACTGCCTGGCTTTAGTTTTTGCAACCATTCTCTGAATAACAATGACTGCTTAAGACATTTGTTAAAAGTCACTAATGTTAATTTTAAACATGAAAAAAAATCTAATCAAGCACTCCTGTAGATTCTCACCATTAAGTTAATATTATGGACTTTTAACTGATGTTTTAATTAAGCTTTCCTATTAATTGAAGATTTCTCAAATCAAACCCATATCCTTTGTGGCCAGTATTTCCTTTTGCACTTTTAAATTAAAACTTGGAACTATTAACCAATGATGGACGAGTCATAAATGCAGGCAAGAAAAAGCTTCACTTTTTATGTTGGTTTCACTTTGAGATGAGCTATTCTGGTGGAGGAAAGTTCTCAAAGTGCACTGGGGGAAAGGAAACAAAAGGTTTATATGCTAGGAAAAAAGCATGTATGTATTGATCCTTCCATCTGTTATATATGTATGCTGTGTATCAAATCAGCAGTCTCCTAGGAATTTCAGTATCCTGAATCTGGACACCAAAGTGCCTTTAATTAAAATACTTCTCTGAATATATTTTGTTTCTATAGTTTACTGTTTATTTTTAAACTATTAAAATATGGCAGAAATTGAACTGATGGACATCGAAGTACATAAAAAGATCCATTATTTCTCAACCCAGTGACTTAAATTCTTATTTTATTTTATGTATGAGGAAAACAAGACAAAGTTGTTTTTAGTATCTTATCTACAGATTTGGGAACAGAACTTGACTCGGTCCCCTGAGCTAACTGCAAAAAATACACACTTCCTAAGAAAACCAAAAGCAGAAACAATTCAAACAAGTGGGAGAAAGAAAGGGGAGACTGAAGCTATGACGTGACTTTGAACTTTGAAGTCCCTCAAATTGCAGCTCAGACTGTTGTCAAATGCAGCTGCACAGAGGCAGGTTGAAAAGGTGTTGGAATGTTTGGGATGGCAGTCTGTGTTTATCAGTGCTAAAGTCTGTATTTGAATTTTATCTGTGTATATAATGTATATTTTATATAATATAGAGATGTATATGACAAATATCTTTTATATAAGGAATTATATATATAAAAAATCATATGTTGCTGAGATTAGGAAACTTAAGAACTGTTATCTGGGGTCAGCCCAATGGCCTGTGTAGGCAGATGTCCTGTTTCATACAGTGGCTGCTATCTGATGATCCAGCAAGTGTTTATCCCACTTAATGGAAAATGAAGTAATTACAAGATGATGCAGGAAATTTTTCTAACCCCATGGAGACAGTTGCTGGCCTCCATCCTGATGCATGTGGATCAATATCTTATATGTATGTTTGTCTTGCTGAGAGTTACTTAAAGCTTTGAGAACAGAAAGTAACTCCAAGGATCTTGAGCTGAATTCATCCCAGCTGTAACTTGACTAGGAAAAATCTCTTGCAGAGATTAATACCGCCTTTATATATTCAAGAGGTGACTTGTGCAGGCATATGCCCTCCAACAGACCTCTGTACAATTTCAACTGGAGTTTTTTCAGCTTTGGTATGGAAATCTTCACATCTTATGGAACACCTCTGGGAGCCCTTTCTTGGGTAGACTCCTCTGCAAATGCAGGTTTTGGGTAATAGCCAGAGGGTGAGGAACCCACAAGGTTAAATCCCTGTCCTGGCATGCAGAAGGAGTCACCAGTGAATTGGGTCATCCTGGCTACTCTTTGGGGGCAGAGGGCTGGGGCTTCCCCTCCAGAAGGCTTCACCGTTAGTCCATTTCCAGAAGGAAAAGATGTTACAGCCCCTTTGTTCAAGCTGCAGTGGGCTAAGCATAGTTTCACTGAAGTCAGCAGACTTTGGTCTGAACCTGTATGTTTTTGTCTTTCTAGGTATGAGTTGTTAAAAGAGCAGAATATTATTATTTTTTTTTTAATGGGCTCAGTAGCTTAGTAAAATTAGGGTCATTACCACACAAGAGATCAAGCTCTTTCACCCTCTTGATCTTTTTTTGATCTTGAAAAAGGTCAGAAGAGTAAAGGTCTTACTGGGGATGAAAGTCTTAAGATAAGTTCTTTAGCGGCAATTTTTAATGTTGGTATCTTCTGGGTTTTTTTCCCCACCATTGTTGTACAACTCAAGCATGGAGAAGAATAGCTTTAGTTAGGTTTGGGATTTTTTATGTAGTCATATACTTGGGAGCAGACCTGAAAGCTAAATCTTTGTTTTCTGCTGGCTATGTATTTCTTCAAGGTCCCAGCTCAAGTGAGTGATATCTTTGTGGCTGCAAAACCCTAAGGGGGACCCCTGCATACACTCAGAAATACAATTGCAAAAAGCTCATTCCTTTATACAGCGGATTACTTTTAGATTTACTTCGATGTGATCTGTACAGATTCCCTTCATCTAAGGGGAGGTCTGATACTCTTAGTTGATTTACGCAGCCACACACCAAGAGAGCCTCATTTTGTGGAAGCCAAATCTCATTAATGGCAATCTGCTGCCCATCTTTTAATTAGCCAAAGAATCGGTGACATTTCACAACCACAGCAGTGTCAATAAAGTAGCATTGTAATATAAAATAAGGCGAAGTGTCCACCAGAATTGAAAGCCTCCATTTATCTACATTAGTCTACTGACTGGATTCTCATTTTATATGGAGAATTGATGTATCTATTTTTATTATGTCACAACTACACAAAAATCTAATCTTTTAAACTTCTGAAATACCTTCTGAGTTAGCTAACTTGGAGATTTGGAAATGGTACAGATTTCAAAGTAAGTGTGAAACCTTATTCTACAGTCTGCATTCCTCACATATGATGTAAATACTAATTGATCTTTTAAGGAAGCCATGATCCTTAAGAAGATTTATCAAAATATTCCCAATATTTCAAGTTTAAAGCCACTACCTTTTTTGACAGAATTTTCAGGCCCATACACTGTGGGTATGCATGGCTTGCCTATTAACTCAATTACAAATTTTGTGGCATATTCTTCCTATTTGTGAGTTGATTTTATCAGGTGCAGGAAAAAATGTATTATTTAGATTGTATACTGCTTGGTATAAGGGCTTCTCTCCCTTGTGGTTTATACAACACTGTGTTCTATAGGGATTCATAAACAATTTGTGCTGCAATCATTTTCCACTTATTTTTCTTTGTTTTATAGGATACATTTTATGCTGCAGTTTCACCATATGTCTTTGTGATTCAGTAAACTTACCTAGTCCAGAATCAATACTTACATTTTTCTTCCCCATAATAGTAAAGGTCATATAAAATGCATGAGACAAAGTAAGCTTTTTCTAAAGATATGGATTAAAATTGAAACTGCACTTAGAAACGTGAAAATTTGAATGAAGAGTTTTGAGTTTGGGACAGTTGTCTGTGATATAGAGGAAATATCAAAGACTGTCAAAATGTATCAGAGCACTGTGGTAGCAGCACTAACCAACGCCACTGCCCTACTTGTTTGCAATCAGTTGCTACTGAAGAAATAGTTTATTTTGTCTACCGTTAACTCTAGAACTCTTTTACTGTGAGCAGCGCAGAATAAAATGTACTTAGAAACGGGAGAAATTTAAGTCAGTGGCAAGTGCTCTTATTCTGAGATAGGAAACAGGAACTGCAGGAGGAACACTACCCTGTTTCACAGGTGTTTTCCATGAACCATGAACACTGAACAAACATACCATTAATGGTGTTGAGAGTTCTGAGGCTAGTAATAAATCCAGTGCTAACAGCATCTGACCTGGGATGCTAGGAGTATTATGGTATTTTATACTACTGCTACCGTGGTTCACCTGTGTTTACAGTATGGGTAGAATAGTTACTCTTCCTGAATTTTTGACTCACCCTAAGTTACAACAATGAGGAGAGAGCTTGGTTTTGGAAAACTGTGGAGGTAATTTGTGGACTGAAGACATGCATTTCCTTAGAAGAGTTTGAAGGTGTGTTATATGATGAAACCTCTGAATCTTTCCTGCTTAGCATCCATAATAAGTATTCACAAAAAGATAGGCATGGCCATGACAATCAGATATTCTGGGATACAACTCCATAATGGAAATTTTACATCATCCTTTTGAACTTTATGGTGCTTTGTACCTAATCAAAAAATAAGAAATTAGATGGCAAAGATATGCATTACAAACTAAATAAAGTATCACGAGACAAAAACATTTGCTAAAAGCATTGCATTTTGAAAGTGTTTATGATACTAGATGGACAGCTGTGGTTCTTCTTGGCTTTGTCACTGCACTCGGCTTGTAAGGAAATCTTATTTTGTTCCTTTTACAGGAATTAAAAGGAAACTGAGGCTACTAGAACAGCTATATGAAGAGTTAGGTCTGAAGGCCAGCTATTCCCCAAGAGTGGCTAGGCCTAGTCATAGAAAGGCGAGTGATAGAAACCACTGGGGAGACAGCACTCAGTTATATACTGTTGCTTTAAAATATCATTCAGATGATGTGTTGTTTTTAGTATGGGTGGACAATAAAGGCTGGCTTGTACAGAGGAGAAACTTCTTGGAAAAGGAACTAAAGCTCAGTTCAGCTGTCTCTGGACATGACAAAGATAGTTGCTGAGCTCAAGACATGCATGCTGGTATAATCCAGGCTTTTCTCCAGTCACTGGAGTTAGTGTTGTTCCATTAAAAATACCCCAGAATGGCAGTCATCATCTTTAATTGAATGCTGTAGTTTATGACAAGAAAGTCATGGAAGCAATTGCTTTTCTGGCTTATGACCATGATCAAATCTCTTTTCTCAAGTCAAATATACACATGGACAACTATTAATTTTGCTTGTGTCAAGCTCTTGCCAATGTGGTTAAAGAAGCCAGGCAATAGCTTGAAGCAGAGACTAGTTACTCAGAATAATTCCTTTAAACAATCATCATAATGTCTGTTCTTTTTTTTGTAAAGTTCAGGCCTGAATAGGCATGTTCTCATTAGATTTGTCAGGTGTGTGTTGAGACACAGGGAATTGTAGAGTTTGCAATGAAAACAGGATATTTCCCCGTGCACACACTTCTATTCCATGTCCTACACGCTATGGCTTGGTATCGTCTTCCAGAGAGTTACCTCTGATGGACAGGATTAGGGGAAATCCTTGTTTCTTTGGTGATTTTCAAACACTATCAGACAATGATGCCAACTAAGAGTGAATTAATGAGATATTGGAGACTGGCAAGTAGAAAGTGGCTTTAAATAACCCTGATTAGCCTTTTCTCAGTTCCTTAGAGCACAGGCAAGGCTTGAACAACAACAAAGACCCCACACTCACACTTTTTATTAGTTTGGTGGAAAAAGAGTGTGCTTTTCAGAGGGTGTTAATTAAAAGATTTAGGCTCCATTCACACTGCCCATATCCCTTGTTTCATCTTTCCCTCTTTTTTGTGTAGTTTGTTTGCAATGTGAGAGGTAGAACTGCTGTTATGACAGATAATGTTGACTTTTAAAGAGTTTGCTCAGATCTTATCTATGAGAAAAATATAAGCCCTAATTGAGCATATGAGTTTCACTTTTTACGCGATGGCTTCATTAGACATGAATTTTTATTTTAAGTCATTTAAAATGTCTTTCACTCTTTTCAAAACAAGTTTTCACCTCTTTTCTGTCTTTCTCAAGGGATATCTCTCCTACATCTTTGTAGTCGCTACATTTTGCCTTTTCAATGAATAAATAAAATAAAAATCTTCAAACCCTTTAATCATAAAGTTGTACTTTTATAAACCTTAAGCATATTAAAATCATTGCATCAGCCTCTTCTAGTTATATGAAATTCATAGTGTACAGACCGTGGCATCAGCCAAGAAATTTTTCAGAATCTGAGAAAAATATATAAATGTATTTTAAGTAGCTAAAACTTGAGTAAATTATTTAATCACAAAATTATCTGCTGTATTTCAGGACTATTTTAAAATAATATTTATGTGTACAATCCCATACCTTTTTCCTGAAGGAGACAGACTGGTATTTGTTTGTCTGATTCAACCAAAAAGTCTGCAGCTTACCAAAGATACCCCAAACAAAAATGTGGAAACAGGAGACAATAGAAAACTCAGATTATTTTTGGTGATGGTCAAATTCTGAATCTGAATTGTAGTCAGTAAACCCACAGAGATACGAGTGAATGAAAAATAGACTAGATTTCACCTTAATTTCTGGCTAACAAATCTGTTTCTTTTAAGGCTATATTTTAGATGTGTGTGAAGCATCTCTAATGCTACTGTGAAACTCATCATACATGTACAGAACATGACTTGGTGCTGAGAAAAATCCTTTGTGCTCAACTTTAAAAGGATATTATGAGATGTAAAAATCTAAATAAGGGCTCGTTCCTTCTTGGGAAGTGTATATGCTGGGTGCAAGACTGTTCTACTACAGTGAAATGTGTAGTCCCTCTCTAATAGCTTTGAAATACTTTTCATAAAATTGTTTGATCTTACCTCTCAGTATGGGAAGGTGAAGATACTGGTGGGGCATTCGGGAGGGAGGGAGGGAATCCTGTTTTTTTTATAAAAAGCTAATAGTTAATTATATTGCTGCATGCTTTCACTGGCAAACATCTACAGCATACTTCAAAAAAGAAAAAGAAGAAAAGAGGGATTGCTGCTTGTTAATGGACTCTGCTATTTTACAGCACTGTAGTCGAGCAGCCACCTACAGTTCGTCCTTATGTTAATACTAACGTTACCAATTTTAACATTATATGCCTCTTTCCACTGGCCCCTGTTGGAACCAACAGCCTACGGCAAGTGCTGTACTGCCTTTTACTTAATTGCTTCTTAAAGCTAACAGTGAATTACATTAAGTGTAATTTCATTGTCGTTGGAT
Organism: Ciconia boyciana; assembly: GCF_034638445.1. Taxonomy (NCBI): domain Eukaryota; kingdom Metazoa; phylum Chordata; class Aves; order Ciconiiformes; family Ciconiidae; genus Ciconia; species Ciconia boyciana. The sequence goes on from NC_132942.1 coordinate 27,273,137, forward strand.
CTTGGTGAGTTTGAGGTGGCACGTTTGCCATGGGAGTTCTTTTTCTCTGGTTCAGTGGCTATATCCGGGTGGGATGCATTTCTCCTGGAGTAATCCAGGAGAATCTTTCCTTTGAAGAGGAACAGATGTAGATTTACATATCTGGAGGTCTCTGGCCTCTGATGAGATTAGTTGGTGTTTTTAAACCCTACTGGAAGGTGCATATTTAATAAATGCCTAAAGCAAGCCTGTGTGAAATGGATGGGCCCTGGGAGACTGAATGAGAGGAGAGGAGGAGATGTCAAGTTGCACATTGTGGTACCATCATAATCACTGCTGAAAATAGGCCAACACTTGAAATAACAAATAGATTCAGATTCTGCTGTAAAAGTAGTGAAGAAAAAATGGACAAGGGAACCGCCTCAAAAGCATTTAGGTTTAAATTTCAGCTGATACGGTTTGTTTCTAATTTCCTAATAATCAGAGAGAGATGAAAATGCACAGGTTTAAAAGCTAGCAGCCCTCCCTGCCCCCTGCCAAATAATCTGTGCTTTTCTAACAAGCTTATTTGAGATAACTGCATGCCCTGCAATAGAAATTATTATTTTTGCTTTACTGAAAGTGTGTATTTTGAGATGGAGGGAAAGGGCTTGTGGTAAAACTGGAGATTAAATAAACTTCCATGAGAAAGACTAAGCTTATTTGATAGCAGCCTTTCTTTTCTTTTAAAAAGAAAATAAGTGTGAAACAGAAGTTAAAAATTCTATATCAAACATTTCTTTTGGTGTGCTATTCTTCTCGATATAGCTATGGCATATATGATGTCACGGTAAAACTACAGTAGCACATTCTTGTTATTGCTGGTTTGGACCCAGATCCCGCAATGATTTTTGCATTGTACTCACAGCTTTTGAAATTGTGCAGGAGCTTGTAAATACATTATAATTGCATCCCCCTTCCTTTCCTTTCACCTCCTTTCAGTTTCTCACAAGATTTTCTTTCTTACAGGCTCACCATTTGTGTCATACTCTGCTGACTGTCTGTTCCAGCCCGTGTTGCACAGCAGGTTGTGTAATACCGTTGCCTGAAACCTGTAATGTTCTGGCGGAGCTGATACCCAGCCACCTTCATCTCCTACAGCATTCTGCCTCTGCTACCCTAGCACTGACAGCATCCCTCTTTCATGCTATATACGACTACACCCTGTCAGGCAGCTCTCTTCTCCCGCACTGTGTCCCACCATCACCTACAAAGTCATCTGCTCCCTCTTGTCGTGTATAGCACGAATCCTTTCCTGCTAGTGCCTACAGCATTAGTCTGCTACTGTCACCTACACCATTCATTTGCCACACCTTTTCACTTGCGTAATTCACTCCTGTCCCCACGATCCCGCGTAGATTCGTGTGCTGTCCTCTGTCATCTGCATCTATCATTTGCCTCTGTATTGCCACTAAAATGTCAGTGCAGATTAAAATTTCTTGGGCTTGGGATGTTTTATTATTTAAGGAGGCCTTGCAAAAGCTACATGCCATAGTGACAGGGGCAGCAGCCTTCTCCGAGGTACACGCAGGTCTCAACTAAAGCCTGTAAACGACAGTGTTAATCCCTCACGTGAAAGGGCAAAAAGCTAAAAGAATACAAGACTCTGCTGAGATTAACAGAGAAACAAACAGAGACCAGTGTAACAAAAGAAGGTGCTCAGATCTGTAGATAAGGAGCTTTCAGAGGCCTCTGAGCAAGGACCCTATTTAACTCCCTGTGGAGCACCAAAGGCTCTGCAGGGCTCAGGGACAGAGTGGCAGGAGAGATGAAACAGCAAGAGTTAAGACGACTATTCCCTAACTGAACTGCATTTTTCAACTTCTAGCTAAATTTTATTGTGCGGTTAGAAGTAGTTCCATGTTCTAGGCCTAGCTTAATTTCATTCTGGAAAAGCTACCATCTACTATGCAGACATACTATTATTACTTTCTAGCATTTAGTGATAATTGCCCAGATGGGTACAAACAATGTTTTATTGTTACTTTTGTTTGGTTAAAGTTCAGAGAGGGACTGCTTGCCATGAGGCTCAGAGCAGGAAAGCAGTTTATAGTGTTTGTAAGTGGTATCTTTGCCAGTGATGATGAAAGCAACATAAAATTGCTTTTGGGGAAATTTACTCTTGGGTTGAGACTCAGCCTAAGGCTGATATATCACTCTTGTCCTTTTAAGCTTTATTTTTGAGGCCTAAGAGAGACGGATGGTGCACTGGTGTAGACTTTGTGCAGTGGAAAATATTGCTCTGGGGGTTCAGTCCTTGGCTGTTTTTCAGGCAAAACTCCCAATTGTTTTCAATGTGCAAATACCACAAAAGCCCTATTTTGAGTTCTCTCTCATTAGATTGCAAAACTGTTTCAATTATATCCTATGGATTTCACAGGCATGTAACTTCCTGAACACCCACATCGAGGAAAGAAAGGTTTCATGTTTGGATTCCTGTTTTGCTAACACACCAGCAAACAAAACCCCCCAGGACCACATAGGACAGCTACAATATGAGTATTATTCTAAGAAATAGTCAACATTTGTCAGCCCTGACCATGTGGTGACATCTGAATTTAGCATACTTTTCCCTGTCCTTGGAATGAAAAGATACCTAGGGAAAGCTCAATTAGTAAATGATTGTTGACCTTGCCTTTTTTCTAAACTGTCTTATTATGAAAAGCTTACCAGGCAGAAAAAAAAGCCCTCTAAGATAAAAGTAAATATAAAATTAAACAAAGTAACTAGGAGAATAAATTAAAAAGCCTCTCTTATCAGCATGGTGATACTAGATTGTCTGCTAGATAGAAAAACAGCATAAATAAATACTGGATTGGAAAACAGTGACATTGATAGTACCTGTCAAATGGACTATGCAACAATGGGTGCACAGGGTGATAAAACACCCCCATAGTATCTGGTCTCATCTATAGCTATTCTAATAATTTGCTGAAGCACTGCTTAAGTACTTCAAGAAATCTGAACCAGCATCGTATTCAAAATGTCATTTGTTTTCGGGGTGATTAGACAAGTTCCTGTTCTGGAGATGCCGCTGTATTACCAGACATTGGACTTTGGATACCAATCCCAGTGGCCTTAGTGCAGCTTCCTTTGTGCATAATCAGATGCTCTTTTTCTTCTCCTCTGCAAATTGTTAAATACTCTTACATACAGCATATCTATAGGCTTTCTGGACTTCTGGCAAGTTTGTGTGAATCAAAATGTATTCCCTTGTTGGTACACCTGCATGCTGTCCCTGCACAATGGGCTGCCCACTCAGACCCCTGGTTCCACGTACCTTTGCTTGTACGTCTTTTTTTGCTGTCTTTTTCCACTTTAACCCTGCTTTGAAAACCTACTCCTCCTCCTTGCTGATTGCTATGGGACAAGGGCCAGCAGCCATACAGGAGGTACTTTCCACAAGCCTCTTATTTTTCACAACTTTTCTACCTTTTTGTTAGCAGTGGGGCTTGTTACCTTATCAGACAAAATAACTCTTCCATAACCCATCTCTCTAAGTGTGCTAAGGCTGATTCCTTACTCTCTTTTCTTATATAGTCCATAGTTTTGGGGAGTTATTTCGCCCATTCAGGCTCTTACATCTATTTTCAGGAGTCTAACCATCACAGGGTCCTTTTCAGGTTCTTTAATACTATTTTTGGCACTAATCACAACCAAAGAGGTAAAAGAATCTGTGTTATAGATAGTCCCAGATCATTTCCTCTCCAGTATCGCTAAAAGCAATTTGGTGGACAAGCCGTTCTTCCTTTGCTCTGTCAGAAGAGCAGTGTTATTCCCCCCTCTTTATTTCAGGGAAGTATAATTTTTCCAGATTTTTATCCTGGCCCTTTTTATTCCTGCAGCTAGATTACTGTCTTTTGATAACGCTGAAAAGAAAAATAGATGCCTGTCACCATTTTCTTCTGTAGCTTTATTTCTTGTGATAACGAAGTAAATGTTGATACAATATTTAACTTGAAAGATTTGCTTTTTGGAAACTTCTGAATTGCAACAGTTAAAAGTTTCTACTCCAGATGAGAAACAAGGCCAGGATAACGTTAGTATTTCTAGCTCTTCTTTTGTTATGTGTAAGCAATGCTGTCTTGTTCCTCCTTAGTAACACACACCATGTATCTGCAGAATGATGTGGCTGAATTGATTTTGCCAGAGCAGCTTCTATTTTTTATATTTCTTGTCTGTCTTTAGCTTTTTATTAGGCCATGACTGTTGCATTTAATATTCTCATGTCCCTTTACTAGAGAATGCTCTGCTCTCTGTATGCTGTCCTGCTGACATTTCCTTGGGATGTTCCTTAATCAAATCACTATGACTTACGGCAGCATAAGACTTTGATTTTTCCCTGACCTTGTTTCATAAGTTGTAAAATTTTTACCTTATCAGAAGTTTTACTTTTAAAAATGTTTTTTTTTCCTTCGTGTCTTGTTCTTTTCTCACTTGTAAATTCTTTGTTGGTTGTAATTAGACTCTCTCCAGCTTTGCAGAATTTTTAAATGAAAAAGCCATGTTTGCTTGCACTGAACACAACACAGTGCTCAGTTCCTGTGAATTTGTCTTGTGCTTGACTTGTTGAAATCAGCACGTGTCTGTCTAAATTAACCCTTCTTATCAGTAGCTATTTTCTGAAAATATGTACCTAAATATGTCCAAAACACATACAATATGGTTTTATAGTCTTTTATGGTGATATTTCTGTTATTCTCTTTGAAAATTGTCTACAAACAGCCTTTTGCATTCCTCACTGCAGATTACCTCCCCCTTGCCCAGGAGCAGGCGTTCAGCAGGGCTCTGCCCATGCAGTGAGGCGATGGGAGGTCCCTTCCCTGCAACTGCCCGTGGAGGCAGGTGAACCAAAACGCGACAGCCCCATTCAGGACCATGCTATGCATTTCAGTGAGAAGCATGTCTGGTTCTGCCAGCTGAAAATCTCACGTACTGGAGCTTAAGGATGCTTTCTCACTACTGGGCTCTGGAGCAAAATGCAATCTGAATTTCCATGGAAAAGCAGCAGAGTCATAGATTTCTCCTTCCTCTCTGCTCAGTAGCATACCTGCCTTCAGACTCGCCTGCTCTGTTGCTCAGGACCTGGTTAGGTCTATGTTCTTAAGACTTCAGGAGTGTGATTTTATAATTCTTCCACCTACACTTTGACTCTGGTTATACAGTCTGGTCTATTATTTTCTTGCTTACAAGGCAGTGGTGAACTTGATCCGTATCAGTATAGTAATGAATAAAATCTGTTTGTATTACAGATGCGTATTGGCTTTCTTTGTTCTCGAAATGGGACATACAACAAGGCACTTCCTTGTGCTGAAAGTGTGAATGAGTGCCAGGCCTTCCACCTAATTCTTGAAACAATTCCTCTTGCTCTTTTTTTTTTTTTAATTTGCCATTTTGGTTCTTAGTAAACAAAAGAAAAAAATGTGAATTTCTGCTTTAAAAAAAAAAGATTTGTTTCTCTCTTTGATTAAAAAAAATAAGAAAGAAGGAAGGAGTAAAATAAAGCAAACTTTTTAAAGAGCTTCAAAAATATTTTTCACTACCTGGGAAACAAAAATGTAGGAAACAGTATTTTGGCTAAGCTGTCTATCCCATTTTTACTGATAAGTAACCTCTTTTCCTAGTGTCAGCTTACACTGTCATCATTTGGTAAGTGTCCATGTGTGGGCCGCTGAGTCATCTTGTTACAAGTGCTTCGTTCTTGTTTTTTATGTCCTACAGAAATTACTATAAATTGAAAAATTGAACATTAATTTATGGAAACTGTTTTCAGCTGTCTCATTTTATTCTGCTTGCATTCCTTTTTTTTCTGTCAGTCTGCTTCCTAAAGCACCTATTTCCTTATGTTGAGTTGTTGGAGCTTTTTTTTAACATCTTGTTCTGAAAGATATTATGGAAATTACCTGAGGTCTCTAATTAAAAAGCTCCTTGTTTTGTATTTACTGAAATCATGCACAAATAGTGACTAGTTCCATAGCAGTTAGTGGCAAAAGTCTTGTCAGCCAGAGCTACACAGAGAGTTTATAAAATAGTTGTCAAAAATAAATACATAGAGTAACTTCAGTTGGGGAATAGAAGGGAAGTGTTTGTGCTTTCTCTAAAATCAGTTGAAGCTTATTTTGTAATTACAGCGGGGACAGGATTGGGCCTGAAGATCATAAAATGTGATCGTTGCTATTATCTATGAAATCTGTAATGAATCATTGTCAAAGACGCATGAGTCCTTTCCTGTTCTTCCTGCTGAAGACCTGTGCTGCGAGGTGCCCACCACTAACAGCTAGCCACAGTTCCCACCCTACAGCTGTTATCTGCAGCCTCACTAACCTGTTCCGCTGTTATACTCAGAAGACCTGCCTCATGTAAATCAGAAAAAACATCTGGAAATTGTGTTTCAGCAGCCATGATTCAGAGTACCCCTCTGAAAGCAGAATAAACAGGAGCAAACTGACAGTATGGCAAGAGAAGTGACATCCATCCTGAGGGAAGGCGGCAGTGCTGTGATGAGTGCGTGCCTGGCGTGCAGGTCTCTGGGCACCCAAGTTTTGGAAGACACTTGAAACTTTTCAAGGCCTGTAACTAAACCAATGCTTAAGACTTGCGTGGTCTTTACCCACCCCCCTGCCTTACCAGTCTGGGTGGCAGGATGCTCCTGTGCAGGTGGTTGTTCTGGGGTGTAGATGTGCTGTGGCAAGTGCCATTTCTTCTTGTGGAAATTGCTTCATGGTGATAGTTCAAAGGATGAGCTCTCTCTGCTGATTTACTTTTAAAGCATATCTGTTAACAAGACATGTTTAGTAAAAATGGTAAAGCAGAAGTGTTTGACCTATTAATAAGGTCACCGATACTTGAATGAAATTCACTTAAATGCAAAATCATCACAAGAGTAATGAATCTTTTAAGTATTCTAAATAGGTGTTGAGCTCCATTTGCATACATCTTTATGGAAAATATGAAGTTCCATGCAATTACAAGCCACATTATGGAAACTGTACCTGAATAAATGATATGTGAAAAGTGGCACTGGTTGCCATCTTCCAAAGTGTCTGCAATTTTAATCCAATCCAGATGTCTTGGATTCATGAAAGGTAATTTTGTATTCAATTATATGAGTAAATGCAACTTAATCATATTTGCATTGAATTCATTCAAACATCCAACAGTCTTCAAAAGAAGAGAGACGGGTGCTGACTATTTGCAGGCTTAGAGTTAGGAAACCCTTTCTTAAGTCAAAGGCAGAGATACTAGAATTGGAGCTAACCCAAATAGCACATGGATAACCTCTCCTCATGTTTCCCATCTTGTTTTTCATACTTACAAACAACTTTGACTGGAGTGATGTCCAAGAATGAGCTACAAGAATGGCATTCAAAGTTGAAATGCAGGTTTTATGCAAGCCTTTTCTTTTTTTTCCTTTGTGGAAACTCCCTCTATAAGTTTTAATCTACACATCCTTCCCGTATTGGCTTTGGATGTAGCTTGGAAGCCTGTCTGTGTATCTCTTCATTTGAAAGATCACAGTGGGAGGATGTGCTGGGTAAAAAGTAAATTATTTCCAAGTCCTGTGTGGACAGCAATTCATGAATTTGTTCTGCAACAGAATAACTATTAGTACCTATGAATCCATACCATACTTAAATGAAAGGATATAAAATCCATAAAAATGCAAAAGCAAGATATATCTTATTCTCATAGTTTATATTTTGTTTTCATTATTAGCTCCATAAACAATTATAAATGAAATGGAGACTTATAAAGAAATATAACCCTGAAGTAACCAAAATATATCCATCTGTCTACTTGTTAATGCATGGGTGATATTTTTCTAATTTTATGCTAAATAGCATGTATATAATTGAAGCCCCAAGTATCTTTAATATAACATTGATAAGAAGTTCTGTTTAGTCATTTGTCTGCCACTGTTTTGTATTTCAGTGTTAGTTTGTTGTGTTTTGTCAGTGATTCCATGTGGACTGTAATTCAGATAAAGAATAGCCAAGCTTTCATTTAGTCACAAAACACAGATGATTTCCTACCACTGCCGTCTCCACTCCAGTGTGAGGAGATGCTGAAGCTCTTCTGCCTATTTGAGTAGTACTGTTTTTCCAGAAAACAAGTTGTTAGGTTCCAGGAATGAATGAGTTAAAGGCAGCATTTGGATCAGTGTTGTGAAACTATATATTATCTATTGTATTTCCTTGGCCTTAAGTGGATTCTAGCATGGGATGAATTAGGTTGGCTAGATATTTTCTGCTGACTGTGATATCCCTGTTGAGCAGCTTTCCCAGTACGAATATATTTGGCCCTTTTTTTTCCCCACAAGCTATATCCCTGTATAAAAACAGCTTTATCTCTAAAGAGCAAATAACACCCAGTGCTCATAACAGATGCCAAGAAATGTTTCTGTTTTGATTTTTGAAAATAAAAATTCAACTGTGTTCAATAAAATTCAGAAGCCGTTTTCCTCTGTGGAAATTAAAGGAATCCAAGGAAGTCTAGGAAGATAGCGACCTTCCTAATTAAAGCAGTAGCAACTGCAGGAATCCGGTTTTTACAACCACCTCTATCTCGCTGTGCTGAGAACAAAGCAGTCCTCCATTAATATTTTATTTTCTCTTTTCTTCCACTATAACAATGCTCTATGTTCTGTGAGAGCCCTGGAAAGACATGCAGAGCTATGTTAATTATGGTTTAAATAATTGACACTCTGATTGTATTGTACTTTCCGAATTGTATGTGGCATGTCACTGGTTCTACATATAATTACATCTATTCACTGTCATCATTTTTTCCCACTTACATCACAGTATACAGTAGTCTACATTGCAAGATCGTACACAGTAACTAATAACGTCTTCACCAAATGACCTTTGTTTTTAAACACATGGAGTATGTGTAGCAGTGGAGGCCTGATTGCCATCAGAGCTAATGCATGCATCTAGGAAGATCTATTATGAAACAGTTGATGTCAGGGGAGTTGGGAGTCTGCATCAGAAGCACACTCGGAGTCTAAAGAGTAGGTATTGGGAAATTTCCAGTGTGGTCTGAAGGTAATTCCTTATTTAACATTGCATCTCGCTTTTCAGCTTCTGGGAACCCAGATATTTATTATTTGCTGTTTTATAGATTTGTGCACTAACTACTGGGATTATTAAGTACATCCAGCTATATTATGTACAGTACTGTGCAACAATGTAAACAAGCTTTCAAGACTCATCTTCAGGTGTTGACTGAGTCATTCTGAAAGCTTGAGCATATGTACATGTTTGGAGAGTGAGTAACCAGCTACTTCTTGGAGTACCTCATTAGTTGATGTGACTGCTGCACAGCTGCTTCCAGTTCAGTGTTTGTCCAGTAAGCAGCTAACTTGAAAATTAAATCCCATCTCTTACAATGCAGCCTTAATGAGCTAAAAAATATTTACGGCTTCTTTGAAAACGTACATCCTTAGGCGTGATTGCAGAGTGCATGCATGCATTTGCTCAGAAATAGTGTGAGTAACTCCCTGCTAAAATGTACACACTTTGGAGTTTGTTTCTGTCTGCTTTGCGTGTTTGTTCTGTTGCTTGCAAATAACCTTCTGCCCAACTGGAATTGATAAGGGAGAGGGATTAGTGTCTGGAAAGGCTACAAGCACAAGTTATCTTCAGACAACCTGGGAGGTTTATAGCGATAACCACTCTGTAACAACTGCCCCTATCGCTGTCCTTACTTCCCAGTAAAAGTGAGGTGGCTTTACCCCCTCAGTGAAGGTGGGGAGATATGCAACTTCATGTTTACTGTGGAATAAGGATACGTGCAAAAGAAATTACTGTAGGGTAGCTGGTATGCTTATAAATCCACACCTTAGCTTACATTGTAGTAACTTGTCCATAGAACCAAATCTTTAACGTTTTTATGATTCATATCCTAGTAATGATTAACTGAAAATAGTAATGTAGAGAGGATCAGTAGAAACTGATTTTGGACAAGCAATGACTTCCAGGGGTGTGTTCAAAATAATTGTAAAGGACTCAGTAAGGTCAGCATGTACTTCAAAGTCTTCTGGAATTTGGAGTCTTTGACAGTGAGTGCTTGTTGTTCAATTACCATGAATGGGTGGAGGAATGATATTGTGTCAGTATCAGATACACCTTCAGCAAAATAGGGAACTGTTGGGTATTCCTAACAAAATATATTTTTCAAAATTTTTAAACAGAAAAAAATTAAAAACACTACAGTTTGCATCATGCATAACAAACATGATGGTAAAGTCCTGGAAGTACTGCAGGATGGAAATATTTGTAGTAGAAATAGCCATTATCGTATTTTTAAAAAGAACCAAATATTGCTTCTTCCCATTTGGCCTGGAAGCTTATTCAAAATGTAGGAAAATGAGGAATTGTGACCATTTATGTGAAGCAGTAACACACTGAATGCTATAGGGATAAAAAAAAAGATTTCTGTGACAGCGAACACTGGAAGCAGCTATCTAAAAGTACTTTGGAAAGTGGATCTCATGTGATATTAGACTGGATACATCATACATCCCAGAAACCTGAAAATTTTACCAGACGAGAGAAGAGAAATGGAAAAGAAAGGCATTCTCTAGAAATGTCAGATGGGATTTTCAGAAGTATTTAGCAATTGCCTGTGTCTGTCCCAGCTCGGAAAGCTGTCCCTCTTTCGGACATCACTTGAACATGTGGTTCTATGCTGCTGATGCTGACGGAGCATAAGTGTTATGCGAAGCTGAGCATCCTGCATATGGATGGGCTTAGGAATGTGCAGAAATGCTTTGTCTGAATTTAAGGACCTTGTTTAGAGGTTTCCACACATTGGCAGAGGTTGAAAAGGTTCATCTTGAAAATAAGAAATGTAACTTTTTGCACTGATTTTTTTTGTGTGTGTTTGTTTTAAAAGTAATGCTAGTCATATTAGCAATTGTTGAATATTGAAAAAGCACACATACAAAATACTGTGCTTATTTTCCTAAGCTGTGTTAGAGTTCAGGAGCTTTTCTCTGAAAATGCTTTGTGTAGGTTTACACTTAGGAAAGCAGTGAATGCTTTTAATCAAGATGGACAATTGTGTGGAGGCACAAGAGAAATGATGCTGGATTGAAAATATACAGAAGGGGTTTTTTGTATTTTAGAAGTTTAGTACACATGGTTAAAAATTTTAGAATGAGAACTTGAAGAGCTTTCTCATATCAAAAATCAATGTAAAACTGCACTGTAAATTGAAGAAAACCATCTTGCATATCAGGGATAAGTATAAGTCTTGTTTTCATCTTGTTTTCCCTTATTCCTTGGTGTCATTACCAAAATATGTATTTCAGTGCATTAGAAAATGTAATTTGAGTCAACTGATACCTGAATCAGTTCTGGGATATATGTAATTTCCTGTGATGTTGAACAGAGAGAATTGATTTCAAATGTATATTTTTGGATTAAGGTGAAGGGATCAAATAGGAACCTAACTCTTATGTCTGATGATTGAATTTGACCTGCCGTACTATCAGAGCAGAATCCTGTAGGATTGTACCTGTGACATCTAAATGCCATGTCTGTATATTAATTTTGTCCTGTTAAGGAGAGCTGGGTGAGAAAATGGTGAATCAGGAACAATCAATATTTATGACACACATAAAGGCATTATCAGAAATTTGTGAGAAGCCATTTCCCTCTATGCTTTCCCATATTTTGTACTTATAGGTAACAACTCTTAGTACGTGATCCAAGTATAGCACAGAACATGGAAGGAACTTCTTGCTCACTGACTGCTCATGTGCTGAAAACTCCTGATATGCTTCATGTCCCGGCTGGCTTTCCTGGGGAACTGGCCTGAGTTGTCAAATCATTGCAATATATCACTGTTCTTGCCACTGTCATATTCTGCGATTGATACTTGGCAGTGTTTGTGTGAAAAGATGATCATAGGATCTATGAAATATTCTATATGGCTTAATTTTTGTCTTACTAAGATATTTAGTATTTTCTGGAGCAGAGCCTGTGTTTGAGACCTAAATCTAAGCCAATCTAACTCATGCTCTAGGCTGGGCTTTGCTGTGCAATGGAGGTTGAAGGCCACTGCAAAATTTTCAGCTGTATTCAGATCACAAATCCATGTGCTTAGAACTTATAAATTTAAAAGCTTGTGATTTTTCTTTTTTTTTCAATCTGGTTTCTCAAGGAAATTATATACTTTTTTGTCTGCATGTTTTCCACTAATAATTTTTGAACCATTTTGCTCATTATATTTGGCAGAAAAGTAAAGTCTGTAATATTAAGTTTCATGAAAATAGGTGGCCCAGCAGCAGGAAAAGATCCTGCTAATGCCTTTGCTCCAGAGAGCTGACAGTGTGAGCATACCTCTTCTAGGCAACAAAGATTTTGCAGCAAAAAAGACGGAAATAAGAGCCTAGTGGGCAGAAACGTACATGCTGTGGAAATCAGGTTACCAGGAAATCAGGTTTATGGAAATAATTCCATAAACAGCAGAATTCGTTTCATGAAAATTCTGAACTTGTTGGGCGGAAACATAGTTCTACATGCTACCTTTCTGTAGGACCTGAGAAAGTTATATGTGGTAGGATCTAATTCTCATAGTTATTTCTGTATTCAAATTATACTTGAAAATAGTCTGGACATGTGAACATGTAGTTCTCTACCACTAGTGTGTACATGTGTATTTACATATGCATTTATTGCTTATATTGTAAAGTTTGTATATTTTACATGTTTCAGATAGAAATATTTTATGAGCATGATTTCTTATTTGCTGCATGCCTCAAGTCTGTAAATGTATTATAAATATTGTCCATCTGGATTCAATATTGTTGTCTTTTAGGGGAACGCACTTCCCTTTCTCCTTTCCACTCTTCCCACATCCTCCCAAGCCTAGATAACACCAGTCACGATTCAGAAAGTATATGAGCGGCAAAGTACTCTCCAGAATTATCAGTTGATCAGAAATGTTCTTTGCTGCGTCTTTAGTATTCAATATTTTCAGAAGAGACTAATGATATAGTGATACCCTAGGCTGTGGATACTTGAAAGAAGCATGGTCTTTATTTAGTGCATAACCTCCATTCTGTGAAAATCAGGCTTATAACAAGAATAGGTCTTTGGGTTGCAGAATAAATGTGGCTGAGGAGTTGCTTTTAAAAATTTTAGAATGTGTCTGTAATCTGATTACAAAGTAGTTATTTTATTTATATTCCAGCATCCACTGTGGATGTTTCACTCCCATATGTTGATATCAATTAATATGTTAAAGCAAATTTTCCACACAAATCTTTCCGGACAGTTATAATCAGAGGAACACTGAATTTCCTGAGTTTAGCTGTCCCCTTCTTTAAAAGGATTAAGTTTTATTAAAGTTCAAATGAGTAACTGATGAGCTCTCATTTGCTAGAGTCTTAAATGGAAAGCCTTCTAGACCAGCTTGGTATCTTTGCAAGTCCTGAAAATGTTTCTTTCTCTTCACTCAAACGTCCTTTTCAGCATTTATTGTGAACATGCAAACATTTTCTAGTTATATTGTTTTAATGGAGAAGCAGCCATGAGTGATGTAATTCTACATTGTCATTTTTGTTTTCTATGCAGCTGTTGCAAAATTAAAAAGCTGTAAAGTTACAAATGGCTTCATATGAAGCAATAAGCAGCATGGAATTTCCTGCTGGTGGTTAAAATAATACAATTACTTTTAACAGATGAAAACAGTTAGGGGTCCCAAGCAGGTCCCTATTTAAGAAAAACCCTTTCTTCTGAAAGTATCCTTTTCAAACATTTGCTTGAAAACAAGGGAAAAACAATCTTGGCATAGAATATTTTTATTCTTTTGGGGTTTTGGCAGACAACACAGATCAAGAAGAATAATCACAGTGGCAGGTAAGAAACCGGTAACAGAAAAGCTTTATTTGAGCACAATTCACCAGACGTACATCTTAGTTTATTCTTGTATCCATCTGCAGAGTAAAACAGCCATATGCTTAGAGACATCATTGTCTTTTCTCTTTTTTTCTCCCCTGCACCAAAAAGAAAAGTTATTAGGTTTGACAAGAATGGTACATTTCGTAGTAATTGCAAGGGAGCACAAAACAAAACCAGGCCAGTTTCACAATGTCCATGAATGTCCTAATGCACCAAAGAATGTTTTTACATTCTGTTAGTGGGAAACTGATTAATTGGTTCTTTGTAACTCCAAATTGAAATCACAGTGTAACCTGGTTGTGCTCAGCACAGGAAGCCTTTGGGGATGCCAAAGTTAGGACAGGAGTCTGGAACATAAAGGAGTCCCAGAACTATCGTGTTCAGTGAGCTGTGAAAAGTCATTCAGAAGAGAAACACTCAGCATCCTTTATTTATTTGCATTGAAATATTTATCTGTGATGTGAGGCATTCATAATAGATTGTCAATCTCTTGTGCTTTGTGATGAATCTGGGTGTCTTGCATTGAATTCTAAGTATTTTCTTCTGTGAATAATTTCATAATCATCACATTTCCAACCTATGAAAGCTTCCTGACCTTTGGATCCAAATTATCTTTTTTTTTTTTTCTTCCGTTCTCTAGGAAGGGAAATATCAAACCTTTAATTTTCTGTTTAAAAAAACAACTCACCTACCTAAATTATTAATTATTGAACTTAGAGATTAAAACTCAATCATCCTGAAAATTCATGTCTTGCTGCTCTTTCCTGATAATTGAAGGAAATTATTTATGTAGCATAGATTAATATTGTTTCATGTTCTACCTGACACTCCAGATTAAAGTATGACTTGGAAATAGAGATGGGTTGGGACTGAAATACCCTATACAACCACTCTAGTACTTGGAAAGCAATGTGTTAGGTTCTTAGTACCAAAGCTCACAAAGGAAGTAAATTCTCACTTCCATCTTGTTACGTGCTGGGTAGAACGGAGAGAGAATTGAGCTTGGGAGACAAAGAAAATGTAGAGAAAGAGAACAAGGGCATGACAACAATGAGCACTGTGCATCCTCGATCCTTAGCGCTGACTTGCAGAGGGAGGAATGCCACAGAAGCCCTGTTTTCAGTAGAAAGATGGGAAAGTCTCTTTTCAAGCTGCATCTAACAACATTGTAGCCCCCGTTGAGCTATACACTGATATAGAGAAGGTTCTATGTTTTTTCACTGTTCCAGGGACAAGCAAACTTCCAAACAACATCTAGAGCAACACTTAGCATTTCTGGCATAACTACGGGCCATTTTCTGTAGACTAGGAAGCTATGCTCGCCCACCAGCACAGGAAGGTTTCTTATGGTTTTTTGAGTGAGGTTCTCTCAGCCTTTTCTCTTTCCCTTTCTCTTCCTTTCTTTTCCTTTCATCTCTGATTGAAAAAAGAGCTTGGAGACAAGAGAAAAGGCAGTTTAAAGGAGGCTGAACAGTGCTAACCCACAACACAAAGGGTGGAGGTGTATCTGTTCACTGCTGGCATGGAGCCATCATGGTTATCAGCTTAATAGCATAACTTAACAGGAAGAATTACCCTCATGACCTTCTGCTCCAACAGC
The DNA here is from genome assembly GCF_034638445.1 of Ciconia boyciana. Classification (NCBI taxonomy): domain Eukaryota; kingdom Metazoa; phylum Chordata; class Aves; order Ciconiiformes; family Ciconiidae; genus Ciconia; species Ciconia boyciana. The sequence continues at coordinate 27,288,668 of NC_132942.1, forward strand.
ACAAGCTTCTATCACTTGAGCTAAAGGAGAATCTCCATTAGTAGTTGCTCATTGTCACAGGGCATGTATCCCTCTCTTGGGCCAACCACTTATAACGACAAGATATCATAAACACTTGAACAGCTCTGATTTTGTCCAGTAGAGGGAAGCGGATAGACACAAACACTAACTCCATATGTTAGAGAGAGATATCATCAACATATTAACTGCATCATGCATGATTGGCAAAAGGCGTAATGACTGCAGGAGAACCTTCGTTTCTCACCACTGCCAAAATCTCTGTATTGACTAAGGATCATTTCCACTAGAATTGCTGCTTCTTGCGCTGTCACTGTTCTTTGAATTACAGAGCTGCCAGAAAAGAGTAATCTGGATCACAAACCAGTTTACCTTGTTGCTGAAAATAACACGTTGCTGTGTTATGAGCAATGCTCATGAAGTTCAATTTTTTAAATTAGGCTCTTGAGGGAAGAGGACTATTGAAAAATACCTTTAAGTGAGAGCTGGCAATAAGTTGCATTTCAAAAAAAGGTGCCTTTTTCCTTGGAAATAGGAATGGAATAGGAAATTGGGTACTGCCACAGAACTCCTCCAAAGTGAGAACTCCAAAGCATTTGGATGCTGGATTTCCACTTTAGTGTCGATCAGTATTTCTTGGGTGACATGATAAAAGCAAAATATTTCAGAACTAGCTCTTTTCTAGACCGCTGTTTACTTGCTCACACTAGCCCAGAGGCTTTTCCCTGGGGAGAAAGACCGTTACTGAACTTAGAATTGCCCCTTGTCAGCTTTAGCTGTGCAGGTACTACCTATCCAGTGGGGAAAAGAAGAAAAGTGTTTGTCTGTTTTGGAGTCATGTGTTTGGATTATGAGACCTCTTTTAAGAGGGTCTTAAAGGCAAAGATGTACCATTTAATAGCAATAATCACACTGCTGTACCATGGAAACATGACCAACCATATCAAATATTCCCAAGCATGCTGACAGGCAATCGTCAGACCAAGCTTTATTTAGAAAGCTTTCTCTGTCCCTTGAAGCAGTCCTCTCTTTCTCTTTTAATGCCGAATGATGCTCCACAAGGTCCACCAGCTCCTTTCCTTTCCATCGGGTTAGTGGAGTGTCCAAATTTTAAAGGATGCCAACTGGCTTGCAACCAGCATTTACAGAGCAGCTCCTGTTCCAGAAACATTTTTTCCCCACCAACTTTGGCTGCTTCTCATCTTCAGCCCTTTCTGTACAGAACTCTGAAGTCCCTGTAGAGGTTTCATAACATCCTGAAGCCTTCATCAAATGGTAAATTGGTATTCTGTTAGGCTGTCAAAAAGGATTAGAAAGAGGGATCTATTCTTCTTCTTATTCTCATTCTTTAATGACAAGTTACATTGCCAGCCTGTCCACTAAATCACATTAGGCAAGGACTAATTTACCTCTTCATACCAAAGTGGAGAGAAACCAGAAAAAAAAAAAATCTCCCACTTAGGACATGCGTTGAGAATTCAGGTAATTCCTGTGCTACTGTAATTTTATTTTAGAGTTAGCATTTTATTAGCATGAAAATGTATATTACCCCTGACTGTTTTTTTCTTTTGTTTCAGAAGTATAAGTACACCCATTTTAAATAATTGTGAAGCTTTAAAACAATTCACATTTGAGACTTTCATCAAAATCATGAAGAGTTAAGGTTTTGACACATGTATTTTCATAGAGAAATTTTCAACTAGTTCTGTGAGAATCTTATTCACATTCTTTATCAGGGATCATCTTTCATCCTCTCAAAAGGAGTTTGAGTTTAGCTGGAAACTAAAGATGCTATGTTTACCAGCACTATTTTTGCCTTTACCCATATGTGTAGATCTCACATTGCAGCCAGTATCACCGCTCACGGGTGTAAACATGAAGACTGATATATACATTCTCTATGACAGAGTTCTTAGAGAAGGAAAAAATGTGTATTGTAATGTTAGAAACCTGATTCTAAACCCAGTGCTGTTTGAGTGTGGAGTACTTCCCCATGTCTAGGAGCATGACTGGCCTTCAAAGGAGAAAGGAAGAGATGCCTTGAAAAGAGGGAGGTGGAAAAAAAAAAAAAGAATATTCACAAAAACTCACTCAAGCTTGGCTTGATTCCCCAAAAACTCACCTTCTGCACCTCTCGTTTCCATGTTTGGAGTGCTGGCAAAATGACATGGTTAATGCAGCTCTTAGTATTTTGCCATTATGATGATATATGTAGTGATGAGACAGATTAGGTTAATTGCAAGAATATGATTGGCAAATGTAACTAACTAGCAGGCAGTCGTGATTGCACTATCCAAATACAGAGCTAACAGAGTTCAATGAGTGTTAATGCTGTGCTGCATCCTGCAAGACCAGAATGAATGCCACACATTTCCAAGTGTAAGAAATTCTGCATAAATAGGACATTCAATTATTTATGAATAGACTCTAAGTCGGTGATTAATTAGCATTTTAAATATGGTTGATTAACACATTAACCCTATTTTATGAAAACTCTTTTAAAAGATACATATTACATGTGCTTCCATTTGATTTTCACATTTCTGATGTCTTTCATCTGTTAGATTACTGTGTCCTATAAGACTTTCTAGAACGTTTAATTATTTACTTTACAAATGCAGGATGTTATAATGATATTTGTAAAGAAAAAGCTAGGATAATGAATATACAATACAGTATTAGCAGCTTCCCCAGCTGTTGACAGGAGGTTAGGGGGGTATGGGTGGAGGAAGAAAGAAAATCAAAACAAGATAATAATGTTGCACTAGATGTATACAAGTGAATATGCAATAAGCATTGGGAATAGTGTACAAAAGCAATAACATAATTTACCATTCTGTATGAAAGAACTATCTGAGGTGCTTTTGTCTGTGTTGAAGGTAATGTTTGGAAGCCTTCACTGGAAAGCAGAGTATAACCTAGAAACTGTTTGCATTATCAGTTACAGAAGAAAACGTTTACTTGTTTAATAATCAGTTATTTATTTCTATTATTAATTATTCATCCATCTCTCAGCGATTACTAGTATACTAGCTGCTATTGTATCAAGGGCTGGGATTTGCCTGCCAGACCTAACGATGAAGAGAATTTTCTGATATATGAACATATTTAGACCTTATAAATAGAAGAGAAAGGAGGAAAAGCCCCCCTACATCAGTAGCTCAGTTCCTTTTAAACTGTTTGTTTCTGTGTAGATTGATCAAGTTACAGAGTTGCCTAATAACCTAAGATATCTCTTTCCTGTATATTCAGCCAGCAATCTACATACTGTTCTCATGTAATAAAGTGAAATTGTGCTGGAAGTGAAACTGTCAGAATTGGCCTTTTTTCGGCGGTCTCATCTCGTTACATACTGAACGCTGGAGACATTCAGCCTTCAGAGCACTCAGCATCTCATAAGGGTCAGTATTTAAAGTACGCACCTGCTCCTCTGCAGTAAATACAAAAATCAATATTCTTAAGAAGGTATATGCTTGAATATTTTGTATAATTGGCTCTGTCCCCATTTCTCCAAGAGGGTATCGCAATTGGTAGTGTTAGAGTTGATTATTTCCTCCCTACATAGTGAAGGGAAAAAAAAGCCCTGCAAAGATCACTTCAAACTGTGCTTGGAATTTTCCAAAGTTAAGCTGTGTGTAAAACAAAAGGGGAGGAAATGCGTGATACTGAAAATCGGTCAACTAGTTCTTCAGCTGAAAAATGGCTTATTAGCAGGGAAATCGTTAAGGTGCAATAGAGATTTATGGACTAAGGTAATTGAAAAAGGACATAATCGACGATTCTTACCTATCTTAATCAGTGAGATTATCTGTGCAGCGTGAGAAGCACTTTGTCTACAGTATACTTGTATACATCTTGTATACAGAAGCAAGCTGTTAATGATGTCATTGTCCCGCTACTCAAGTCTAAGGGCCTGATTCTTCTCCAGAAATTCCTCCTTTTCAGTAATGTTATTTTGCCATCAAAACTATTCCTAACCTTCATAGTATTACCTTTTCTATCTGAAAAAACAGGTATTTAAATTTTTAATTTGCTTACTTCTGCTTGAGGCCTGGAAATATAGGCTAAACTATTTCATTTTTTGTCTATAAGATTATGTCCATGGGGGTAGCCACATCAAAGTGAAGGTCCATATCTATAAATGATGGAAATTGGAGTATCTGGACAAGGTGCATGCGTTCCATGCGTTAGGAGACTATATGCAAGGGTATGCGATTACCATATATCAGGAGACTGGTGGAGCAAATTCAGTGAAGTCATTATGATGATATCATTGCTGGTAGCCGTTACTTTACATTACTAGTGGCTATTACTGTAATCTAAATGGACATTGGGAGGAGATTATGGTGAAAGGTGCTAATGGCTTGCACATTAGAGGTCATTAACATGTAAGCACCCAGGATGAAAGTCTATGTACAAAGAGTTAAATAAATTGTTCAGCAGCTTCCCCCAGGGAGTCATTAAAGGTATTATGCAAGTTTAAGTACTCTTCTTTATCTGGGCTATTAGACCTTTCAAACTAGGAGGTCTAAAGGAAGAGCTTCTGAGTAGTGGTTTTCCCAGGTGTAAAATCAAGCCTGTGGGCTGGGTCTGAGGGGTGGTGGGCAAGAGTGGAAGACAATGTATAGTTTAAGCAGGTAAATCTGTCAGATTTCTCAAATGCTGGAGAAAAAACTGCTAAGTGTGTGCAGTTTTTGTGTTCAAGGGAAGAAGGTGCACCTTTTAGGGCTTTACTTTGGAATACAATCAAATTACCCACCTCATTGTGAGCTGAAAGGTTGCTGTATTATTGCAATTTTTTGGTTCACTGTCTATTTAAAAAAAAAAAATCTGTTAGAGTAGCAATATGTAGAGCGCAATTATTCTAGCAATGTGAGTATTTGCTATCATAAAGATTTTTTTCGATTTTTACATTATTTATAATTATTTATTATTTTTACATTATTTATTTATAAATCTTTATAATTATAAAGATTTTTTACATTAATCATACGATTAATGTAAAACATTAGGCATTGCCAAAATCCTACTGTTTTCACTCCCTGGCTTGAATAAATAATGGAAGACAGGAATAAGTAGTAAAGGGAAATAAATTCTTCCTCTCAGCTGAGGCTCTCTTTGCAGAGATGTGTATTTTCTTCCTCCAGTATGCCTCCAGAGCTGATAGTAAAAGTAATTCAGAAACTTCAGCTAGAACACAAGGCAGCAACCCAGCTCTACTGTGTGAAGGATCCCTGCTTCTTACAACAACTCTCTATAGGCTGGAGTTTATTTTCAGGCCTTTCATTCATGGCCAACCAAGATATATATGCAACAACTGTGGCATGTCTTACAGTAGCTAATCAAACTAAAGTAAACCAAGAATAAGGGATTTTGTATTAATGAGCCTCTCTTGAATTATCTGAGTTAGGGTATATGGCTGAGTCAAATCTATCTATTTGCAGAAAGTTTTGCAAGACTTATGTTTGTACAAAAGTCTTTCTACCAGAAGAGGATAAGTTTCTATTTTATATATATACATATATATATATATTTTTTTTCTATTTTCTATTTTCTATTTCTATTATTTGGTTTCTATTATAACCAAAATAGAAACCAAAGAGTGTGGGGTGGTACAGTGGTAAAAAGAGAGTGCTGTAATTAGGGATAAGAAATAGATTCCATTTGGAGTAATTCTGTATGAATCTTGAGTTACAGTTAAACCTACTAAATATCCAGGATTCCTGGTCCGAGTCCTCCGTACAAGTCTCGGGGTATTTAGACAGAGAATGACTAGCTCCAGTCTTGCCCAAGGGACTAGGTTTCCCTCCCAATGTAGGATGAGCCCACAAGCTTGTTTACACTAAGTGGTATGCTGAAATGAAGTCAGGATTTTACTGAAGTGCACACATTGTCCCAGAAAGGTTTATCTCCCAGTTTAGGCATAAACTTAAATGCTTTAATGCAACTGTGTGATAAAGGCATGGACCAGGGAGGAAGAGGACAGTATGAGAATATTTCCACAGATGTTTTATTTAGGTTTCATAGTAGCAAAAGAGAAATAATTTGGGTTTTACCCTACAATGTCTTTAGTCTTCAAAGGCTGCAAATCCTCTAATTAATTGACAGGTAAAAAATAGGCTGTACAGAAGTTAATTCACTAGGGACTACAATTGCTGCGCCTGTGCCCTCAAGTGCCTGTTACAGTCCTGATCCAAAGTCAGTTGAAGCCAATCGATCAGGCCCTAATTGCACACTGATTAGTATCGCTGTGCTTGGCAGCATAGTAAATCTTTAAGAATTAGGAGCCACTGTGTTTTTTGGAGTAGTTCTTTTCACCATTATGTGTGACTGATAACTTGCAGTGAGATTTAAACACAAATATCGTATTATTGAGAGACAACACTATGTGTAATTGTTGCCAAGATAATAGATGAAATAGCTCAACTTCCATTGGAAAAGTTTCAAAGGTTGAAAAGTTTCAGACAGGCATTTTTTGCAGGTGTAATGAAAGGATCAGCATGTATTTCCCCCAAAGGCTTTCATTTTTCATTTTTATCCTTAAGAGAAGCCAGTGGCACTTCCTGGGTATTGTCATTGACTAAGGCACAAAAGAAGGAGGAAAAAGAAACAATTGATAAAAAAAAAAAGAAAGAAAAAGTGAATCAAAACATGACTTCTTGTTTTCAAGAAGAAGGGCCAACTTTTACTTTATAGTAACAGCTTTGAGATCAGCAGCTGTGGGATTACATGGCAGAGGTTTGTAAAAAAAATCAATAACTGCTGCTGTTTGGAGAGAGGGAAAGAAAGGACAGCTAACTAGACCAGATTGTAACAGTTCTGCAAGCAGTCACAATGCTCACCTTACAACAGCGCAGCCCTGCAAATTATTAAATAATAAATCACAAAGTCGAACAGTCTTGGGTGGACAGAATGCGTTTGACTGTAAAGCAGACAGAGGCCTATGAATTATTCACATCTCAAGCAAAGATAAAACAAGCAGAGAAGAAATGAGAAGAATTCTTCCAAACAGGTTCTCCTGTACTGAAATATACCTTTTGATTACTGATACATATTTGGGGATTCAACCGGTCAAAGTCATGCCAGAACTAAGAAGAAGGAGACAACTGCAACCTAGGTTTAGTGCTATGGGAAAATCCTGGCATTAATAAGTAACTTCAGAAGTAATGTGCCTGTGAAATATCATTTTGCAACATTAGTATGTTAGCAATTAAGGGGGGAAAAATGGATCTCGGAGAATAATTGTCACAGAAGTGTCAAGATCTTGAGTATTTATCTTTAATTTAGTGAGTTAAAACTTCATAAGAGCTTATTTTAATCAGAATGGCAAGCTAAAAGCTGAAAATCTGCTTGTGAAAATGGTGGGAATCTTATGTTTTGATAATTTTAAGCATCTGACTTAGCTGAAATGGGAGAAAAAGAGTTAAAGCTGATCTTCAACATAAAGACAAGAAAGAAAAGCAGAATTCTCCATTCTGGACTGTGGATTTTTATTACTGGTTTATAACATTTAGGTTATTTGAACATAGCTAATGTCTGTGACTTACAGAGGAAGCAAAATCAATCAAAACACTCATCTTCCTTTGAAGTTGTTCTTCCCCCCCAGCAGAATTTCAGGCTTACTACACTGATGCACTGATATAGCAGAAGAAAATATGTATGGCCAAATCCTGCTGACACCCACTGAGGCCAGTGGATAACACTCTTGGGGCTGTATTAATGACATGACTCCAGAATCTGATCCGTTCCATATTCCTAGAGAGATAAATGGTTTAAAAAGGGCTTTTCCTGCATGGTTTAAATGATGATCTTTGTTTAAAACTCACTCTCTTAAAATTGGATTTATATAGAGTCATAGAATCGTTTAGGTGGAAAAGACCTTTAAGATCATCAAGTCCAACTGTTAACCTAGCACTGCCAAGTCCACCACTAAACCAGGTCCCTAAGCACCACATCTACATGTCTTTCAAATACCTCCAGGGATGGTGACTCAACCACTTCCCTAGGCAGCCTGTTCCAATGCTTGACAACCCTTTCAATAAAGAAATTTTTCCTAATATCCAATCTAAACCTCCCCTGGTGCAACTTGAGGCTGTTCCCTCTTGTCCTGTCGCTTCTTACTTGGGAGAAGAGACCAACACCCACCTCGCTACAACCTCCTTTCAGGTAGTTGTAGAGAGCGATAAGGTCTGCCCTGAACTTCCTTTTCTCCAGACTAAACAACTCCAGTTCCCTCAGCTGCTCCTCATAAGACTTGTGCTCTAGACGCTTCACCAATTTTGTTGCCCTTCTTTGGACATGCTCCAGCACCTCGATGTCTTTCTTGTAGTGAGGGGCCCAAAACTGAGGGACACAGTATTCGAGGTGCAGCCTCACCAGTGCTGAGTACAGGGGGACAATCACTTCCCTAGTCCTGCTGGCCACACTAGTTCTGATACAAGCCAGGATGCTGTTGGCCTTCTTGGCCACCTGGGCACACTGCTGGCTCATATTCAGCCAGCTATCAACCAATACTCCTAGGTCCTTTTCTGCCTGGCAGCTTTCCAGCCACTCTTCCCCAACCCTGTAGCGTTGCATGGGGTTGTTGTGACCCAAGTGCAGGACCCAGCACCTAGCCTTGTTGAACCTCATACAATTGGCCTCGGCCCATCAATCCAGCCTGTCCAGATCGCTCTGCAGAGCCTTCCTACCCTCAAGCAGATCAACACTCCCACCCAACTCGGTGTCACCTGCAAACTTACTGAGGGCGCACTTGATCCCCTTGTTCAGATCATTGATAAAGATATTAAACAGGACTGGCCCCAAAACTGAGCCCTGGGGAACACTACTTGTGACTGGCTGCCAACTGGCTTTAGCTCCATTCACCACCACTCTTTGAGCCCAGCCATCCACCCAGTTCTTTACCCAGCGAAGAGTACACCTGTCCAAGCCATGAGCAGCCAGTTTCTCCAGGAGAATGCTGTGGGAAACCGTGTCAAAGGCTTTACTGAAGTCTAGATAGACAACTTCCACAGCCTTTCCCTCATCCACTAGGCGGGTCACCTTGTCGTAGAAGGAGATCACATTAGTCAAGCAGGACCTGCCTTTCAGAAGCCCATGCTGACTGGGCCCGATCACCTGGTTGTCCTGTACGTGCTGCATGATGGCATTCAAGATCATCTGCTCCATAACCTTCCCTGGCACCGAGTTCAGACTGACAGGCCTGTAGTTCCTCAGATCCTCCTTCCGGCCCTTCTTGTAGATGAGTGTCATATTTGCTAACTGTCAGTCAACGGGGACCTCCCCAGTTAGCCAGGACTGCTGGTAAATGATGGAAAGGGGCTTGGTGAGCACTTCTGCCAGCTCCCTCAGTACCCTTGGGTGGATCCCATCCGGCCCCATAGACTTGTGAGTGTCTAAGTGGTGTAACAGGTCACTAACCATTTCCCCTTGGATTATGGGGGCTTCATTCTGCTCCCCATCCCTGTCTTCCAGTTTAGGGGGCTGAGTACCCCAAGAACAACTGGTCTTACTATTAAAGACTGAGGCAAAGAAGGCATTAAGTACCTCAGCCTTTGTCACTGTTTCCCCCTGTGTCCAATAAAGGATGGAGATTCTCCTTAGTCTTCCTTTTGTTGCTAATGTATTTATAGAAACATTTTTTACTGTCTTTTACAGCAGTAGCCAGATTAAGTTCTAGTTGGGCTTTGGCCGTTCTAATTTTCTCCCTGCATAACCTCACGACATCCTTGTAGTCCTCCTGAGTTGCCTGCCCCTTCTTCCAAAGGTCATAAACTCTTCTTTTCTTTCCTGAGTCCCAGACAAAGCTCTCTTGTTCAGCCAGGCTGGTCGTCTTCCTCGCTGGCTCGACTTTTGGCACATGGGGTTGGCCTGCTCCTGCTCCTTGAAGGTTTCCTTCTTGAAGAAAGTCCAGCCTTCCTGGACTCCTTTGCCCCTCAGGACTGCCTCCCAAGGGACTCTGTCAACCAGTCTCCTGAACAGGCCAAAGCCTGCCCTCTGGAAGTCCAAGGTAGCAGTTCTGCTGACGCCCCTCCTTACTTGTTTGAGAATCAAAAACTCTATCATTTCATGATCGCTATGCCCAAGACAGCCTCCAACCATCACATCACCCACAAGTCCTTCTCTGTTCACAAACAACAGGTCCAGAGAGTGCCTTCCCTAGTTGGCTCACACATGAGCTGTGTCAGGAAGTTATCTTCCACACACTCTGGGAACTGCCTAGACTGTTTCCTCTCTGCTGTACTGTATTTCCAGCAGACATCTGGTAAGTTGAAGTCCCCCACGAGAACAAGGGCTAGCGATTGTGAGACTTCTCCCAGCTGCTTATAGAATATTTTGCTGCCTCTTCATCCTGGTTGGGTGGTCTACAACGGACTCCCACCATGATATGTGCCTTGTTGGCCTTCCCCCTGATTCTTACCCATAAAAACGCAACCCTATCATCACCATCATTAAGCCCTAGACAATCAAAATGCTCCCTAACATACAGGGCTATCCTACCGCCTCTCCTTCCTTGCCTGTCCCTTCTGAAGAGTTTATATCCATCTGTTGCAGCACTCCAGTTGTGTGAGTCATCCCACCACGTTTCTGTGGTGGTAACTATATCATAGTTTTCCTGCTGCATAGTGGCTTCCAGCTCCTCCTGTTTGTTACCCATGATGTGTGCGTTGGTGTACATGCACTTCAGTTGAGCTATTGATCCTGTAACCTTTTTGGGCGGAGAAGCCCTAATTCCTACATGACCATTCTCAGGCGCTTCCATGGTTTCTAACACATCCATAACCTTTTCGGTTTTGCTGCCACATGGATCTGTATACAGATATGGGTATGTATAGACAGTAGTGATGCCTTATTTGTGATGAGTGATATGGTTTCATGAAGGGTGGAAACATACTGCTGATGAGCCTAATGCTGTCTGAAGCTATAGAAAACCACCTCTCCTTCATTCTCTGCCTCTTGAAGACCAAGCCTGTGAACAAACCTACTTGTGGGAACCTTTCCCGTACTGATTTTGTGTTATTACATTTAGGAGCAGTGGCGAAGTTTGTGTGCCTCAAATTTCAATCTGTTTGCATACTACTGAAAGCTTTATTTTTGTAATAAGAGAGTGCGATGAGAAAAAGGGAAGAGGACCTAACTCAAGGGAAGACATAACTAATCCTGCTGAAGGCCCCTGCCTGCTGAAGTGCACTGGAGTCCCGCCGACTGGTTGGAAACTTGCATATTCCAGTAACTGGAAGCAAATGCTCTCAGTTTCCGAGTACCAGGTCTTCCAGTGTCTGGGCTTGTGAGAGTTTCCCATAAACGTGTGGCCTGATAAGGAACAGAGTTGCTTTACTAGCATAGCTGCCGCAAACTGCAAGCGCAGATGAGAAGCAGCACACACCAGCTCCCAAGGACGGGAAATCTGGTTCGGGGTACGAAGGTGGGGCCTCCCTCCCAACACCTCCTCCAAAGTCAGTCCCCTCATGCCTGTTTATTCCCAGCCCACAGTCGGTCCTTTCATCTGAAATATGCAGAATTGTTCAGGTTAGTCTTCCCAGTCTCCTGATTTCCTGCACTCCAGGCAAATCAATATTGACCTGCCCATGCCCCGGCAAAGGCTGCGTCTAAACCTTGTTCCTTGCCTTCCAGACCCATAGCTCCCCCAGCTTTTCCCTGTAGTCAGCTCTGAACCTCCTCATCTCGCTCCCAGCTGTCTCCACCTGTGAACCAAGTGTCCTCTTGTGCCAGTGTGTGATTTTTTCCCTGAGCTAGAGGGTTACCAAGCCAGCTACGAGTTGATTTTCACAGAGGTGAAAATCACAGGGGTACAGTAAGACTAAGGAGCAAGGTATGAAATGTTGTTATTCAAAAGAGTTTTGAGAGGGATGCAAATGATCAGTGATAATACTGGGGTAAAAGTGATATACAGCAGAGCTTCAAAGGTGCAGACAAGAGGCTTCAACTTGATAAAAACAAATCTAAACCAGCGAATAAAAGCAACTTAAAAGGTAAATGGCCAATATAGCCAGCTGTGAGAAGGCGTTACTCCAGTGCTTTGTGTAGCCTGTAGGAGAGGGCTGAGTTGAAATGAGAAACTTTAGTGATCGAGATGAAGAGAGACCTGAAGTATTAGCAGCTACAGAGCTGGCAACTTCTCTTAGGTATTTTGAACAGTGCAGGACACACCACTTCTGACTGAAGGGTGCCAATGCATCTGTGGAGCAACAGAAAATTGGCTTTGGTATGCCAGAGCTAAGCAGGTATTTTGCTGGTATCTTCTTGCCAGCAGCCAGGAAGTTATGCATCACATAGCTGCTTCATTATTCATTTAATGTATGCATTCAAGTATTAGAATGAGCTTGCAGGTTTTGTATTGACACTTCAGTTCTTAGAAGTTATAGATTCCCGAACAATAGAAGGTCAATGCAAAGCGCAAGATTAACCAGAGGATATACTGCACTGGTATTGTCTAAATATTTCAGGTGGACAACTGACAACTTTAGTAGAAACTGAAGTTAATCAAGTTTCTGTACATGGAGCAGCATAAATACAACCTGTACTTACCAGCTTTCTACTCAGAGCCTGCCATGGCAGCAGGAAGTTTCAACCTTGCTTTAAATTACTTAATTAGGTTTGCCAAGAATCAGAATCCAGAATTGGAAAATTTACTTAGAAGTTGGCAATAACAGTGGGGTTTTTTTCCTCTACAGTACTTAAGAGAGAAAGATACTCCTTTTCTTTTGCAGAAGTCAAAGAAAAAATTAGTTCCTAATAGGGCCTTCCATTCAGATGTGCCAGTGATATTGATGTATAGGTCAGGCTTGCGTGAATCAGACAAGAGTAATTTGGCTGTATGTTTTGCCCTATATTTCAATATTAAAGCATGTTAAAAACCGTCTTCTAGAATATACTGTATGTAGTATTAAGATTTTGGTAGCAGAAGGTTGTTTTAACTGTTGCTTTTTTTCATTAAATAATAAACCAAAAGAACATGACCAAAGATATTTTATACTTAAATATTTTTTTAAAAAGGTTTTGTAATAGCATCAGGTCTCTTTGCTACACATATGCACCTTTGTTTAGGAGTATATATTGCTGTTGCTTCCCTTGCTTCCTGGTTTAATTGGATGTTGCCAGTAGATATTTTCTGTCTTCGGGGCATTATGCAGAGAAGGTACCAGCAATGTAAGCCTTGGTTATGCTGAAGCAGGAACTGCCTGATAAAGAAAAGATGAAATTTGTTTTAAAATGTTTCATTTTATTCTAAAAAAAAAAAAAAAAAAAGTGGACACCTGCATAATGTGCCTTGGTGAGTACTATCAATTAAAGAGTTGTGAAGTGGATATTAGAAGGTTATTTATAATACTGTTATATAATGACTTAGATGGACTGCACTGGAGAAATTAACATGACAGAGGGATGGAAATCATATTAGAAGTTGGACTTACTTGAAAGTTGATGAAATTATATTAAAAAAAGACCATTCAGAATAAACAGTAATGACATGCCTTTTTATTGATGTTTAATTTAGAAAAGAAGTTAATGCATGCCTTGAAAAGCAAAGAAGGACTGCTTTATGCTTAATAATTTGCTTAAACTGAATTTCATACAGAAAATTAATTTGCTCTTAACAACTAGATGACTTTCTAGAAGGGAAAAAAGTTATAGCATTAGCTTATTTTTCTGAATACTGGTGCTCTTCAGTATGTTTGAAATACTAAGAACTGGTTGGATGAATACAGTTAGAAACTTTTGGGGTGAACACAATATTTTTCCCCCTCGGTTTTTGGAAATGCAGTTTGCTTCTAACCATCCTAAAAAGGGCAAAGG
>NC_132942.1:27642500-27677500 GCF_034638445.1 Ciconia boyciana
GGAAATCATTTGCTTAAACAACAACAAACAAGCACTGGTAATCTTCTTACAGAAATTAATGAAGGGAAAACCCCCTCAGCTTGGGTGGATAATGATCCTTAGCTATCATGTAACAAGCCTAGAAGGTTTAGGGAGAAGGTGAAAATTAAGAAAGCTGGATTAAACTGAACTTCCAGAGGAACAAAAAGAAATTGAGGATAAAGATCAGTTCTCCCAATTTGAGATTGAAAAGTAGTTCTGAACTGGAAGGAGCTTAGTCCTTTATGCAAATCTGGTTTAAAGTTAAGTTTTCATCTCAGAATGTTTTTCATTTCTACTGTACGGCTAATAAATTAAATACTTAAAAATAATTCAGACAACTATCTTGTTAATAGTTGCTTTCTGCAATGAAAGCTTTTTCGTCAGGTAGAGCTATAAAACTGGTAAATGTAAAAAAAAATGTTACCTTTATCTTCTCATGATTGTCTTTAATGCTTATTCTTTATTAATTAATCTCTTCAAATTATTTAACCGCAAAATTGAGATCTCTTCACATTAGAGCCTACCCCAGAGGATATTCATAAGGGACTTCCTGATAACTCAACAAAATGTAATTAGTTTTCTCAGTACCTACATGTTTATATTTTAATAGTGATAGGAGCTACCTTCACTTCCACTAAGAACCTAAACTTCCATTTCAGTCAGTCCTCATTGAAACAAATAAGCTATTATGTCATGTATAATTTTACTTACAAAATATTAATAGCTATTTCAATAAAAGTTTTTAATTATCCTGTATCTGTTTAATGTGGAAAAAGATCATTGAACACTGCAGTTAATTCTCCCTTCCTCTCTCTTCCTCCACAAAAAAAAAAAAAGTATTCAAGTTGTCTTCTGCTTTTTCCCTTATCTTAAGGCTCATCATTGCTCAAGGTTTGTTTTAAGTCAGTGGAAGTGCTGAAAAGCAAAGTGATGGAAATACATGTTTTGTAACTCTGCTACAACAGGTGGAAGAATTCTCTGTCAAAATATCACATGAAAGCTTTACTAATTAAATGAAAAAGTGGTTTTTGGGGATCTGGCTCTGCCTCTATATATAAAAGAAAAACCTCCTCTCTATATAAAAGAAAAATATAAAAGGGGTGGGGGAGGGGCCCCCGGCGTCCCGGTGGGGTGGGTGATCTCTAGGCAGACCCTGGGGGAAGCCAGTTGGCAGTTTTCACCCACCCTAAACTCAGTCCTAACACAGTGTAAGTTGTAGGTGGATGTTCATTTAGGCTCCAAGCCCACAAACACTTACAGGCATACTCAGATTTATGGGACTCTTTGCAGTGCATCAAGTTAACCACATATCTAGGCGTGCCTTTGCAGGATTGGAGCCTTGCTTTTTCTAGTCATACATAGCTTACCTGGTTTCAGAGGAATGGTGACATCAGGAGGTATAAGAATTTCAGGACATCAACTGGACAAGTCTGAAATGTACTACAGATGGTATGAAGCCTGCTGAAAAATATTTATTCTTGAGGGATGGGGGGTGAGGAGTGCAGAGGAAAATTGCCTGTAAAATCAGACCAGTAATAATTACTTTAAAGGTTTGTACTGTGCTATCACCTTGCCATTAAGCCTGATGTCCTCCTTTCACAGAACTTCTCCTGGCTTATTCTGAAATACATTTAAAGTGTTAAGTAATATGAAGTCAATGAAGCTGGTGATACTTTAAAGTTCTTAGAGACTGATTGTTTTACATTTCAGTGTAGATTAGATCAGACTGAGCAGAAGTTGCTTCACAAAAAATATCCTCGAGTGTGTAATCTATTGATTTAATTTTGTAGCCTCAATCTAGAATTTAAGTGAGAAGACTGAAATAAGAAGTCCTTCACATTTACTTCATTGAATCTCTCTTCATGGCTTGTCAATAATTCCCTATATAAACAGACAGGAAATTGTATACGTTTTGAAAGCTTGAGTAGCTGTCTAAACTATTCCAGTGAAAATATGTTTATTCCTGTTCTTTCTAAAAGAACTTCCAAGAATATTAGAAGGAATTTTAAAAATCATGCTTAAAATAATGATCATATCAGAGTTTACAGAGTTTTTGAAATAAAAGCCCAGACTTGCACAAGATTTGCCTTCAGATCTCCCTTAAGTAAGAAAAAAAATATGCCTTCAACATAGCATTTTTAAGAAGCTGTTTCCCTTTCAACCATATTAACATAGAAACAGAATTATACTAAACCATGTTTCTTTAAACTGGCATATTTACAGTCCTTATCTGGTCCCTGTATCTATAGCCTTGAGCACTTCCAAGTCTATAAGGCATTTACTCTCAGAATATCCCTGCCCAGTAGGGCAATGCAGTCATCCTTGTTTGACAGTCAGGGAACTGGGGCACAGCGAGTCTCAAGTCCTGATCCTCAAAGATATTTAGATGCTTAATACATTTCTTACAAAAATTTAGAAGTCGTATTTTCATTGAGAGGAGCATAACAGGAGTATGGTTTCTAAATACATTTGAGTACCTCGACCTAAATGATCAAGAGATTCTCATAGAATAGGGATTTGAATTGGGTTTCCCAAATCTTAGGCTTGATGCTTTAACTACTGGGCCACTCTCTTCTGTAACTGTGCTCCTGCAGATTAATGCCCGAATCTTACTGTGGAGTAGATGAAACAGAGACATGAAATATGTTCATGGTTAGTAATACAAGTGTCCCTTGTACCCATAACCTGCCATACCTTGTATTTTCTAATTTCAGTGTCTAGCAAAACTTAGACATGAACCAAGAGGCCTCCAGCCATCCTAATAAATATGAATACATCCATCCAAATAATGGCTAGCCAAGTCCGGGTTTACCGTCTGCTTTCTCTTGAAGCCCTAATAATTTTGAATGCAATGTGTGATTGATGCAGTGTAGTCTAAGTCAAATGGCTCTTAAAATAAGAAAGCTAATAGTTCAAAGATTTTTGGACTCAGAAGATTAGGTAAATGTATAGTAGCATCTGTTAATGTTACAAGTTTTTTAGCACATCTGTCTATGATTTTTAGGTGCTAAGTAAAGTTAACATGTAGGTTATTGTGATCTTCTTCAGCATTTGTGCCAGTAGTTACATCCCAAGAGAAACTGTGTGCAGAAATGCAAAAATCTGAGGATTCTTTTAGGGAAGAGACCTAGTCTGAGATGCTTGTAAATTAAAGATAGGAAGGACTACAAATGACCAAGCAGGTGAGCAGCCCACGTCACTTAAGTGCTGTTAGCTATATCTTTCAGCTTGTTCTTTGCCGGTGTAAGGTTTTGCATTAAAAACAGTGTGTATATATAGGATCTAGGAACTGTTGCAATAAAACATAATTATTAGTACACTAAAAACCTAATATGCTATACCTTTTCTTTATGTACTATCCATTCTGGTCTTCAGCTTCACTCTGAATTCAGAGGATCCTTATCTCAATAGATAAACTGCCGGTTTTAGCTTTCAGACAAGTTTTGGTCTCAAGTAGGCTTATTGATGTGACTTATTTCTGATTACTGTTTACTCAGCTTTTATGCCAGTAGCTAAACATACTTGTTCAGCCCCTTTCTAACTTCTGTTTGCTAGTGAGATGGGAATCATAATGGTAGCTCTCACCTGCCTGCTCTCATGAAAGACTCAGATTTTAGCTGGTCCTCAGAAGCTATATTTTTACAGAGGATGTAATTAAAGTAAAAAATGCTCATTTCAAATGTTCAATTACTAAAAGCAAATGCATATAATGGAACTTTAGATATCCACATGAAGCAACTGTTGTTGAACTCTACTTTCTAGGCTTGACCGTTGTCACATATGATGCTCAGGTTACTGTCTGCAAATAACCCAAGCGAAAAAGAGGTTGACAAATCAATTCTGAAAGAGTTCAAATGCTTGCAGTTCTTGGATGCCTCAGGAATGTTATGTGGAGCATAATAGCCAAATCTCAGATAGCTGAAATTCAGATAGCTGTTTCCATGGGAAGAAGGTGTCTTGGACTTTTTTCTAAATAGTTTATTTTCTGATCTTTGACACATTATTGCTAAATGGTCTCATCTTACACTGTCAGAATTGGACATCTTTTATGTCACCATAACTAGACAACAAGACTTACCAAAGCTGACCAAAGAACTTCTTGTAAATAGGCTTATTTGGGACTGTATTTGTTGACGAAGGTTCAGAGTTGCCTACCTGCTAAAGGAGAGAGCTGTAGTGCATCCATGGAGCTTGGGCTGTTCAGCAGCAGACAAGGCTTATTGATAAGTGGGGCATGTTGGCTATTATGATACCGTGAATGTTTTTATACTCATTTTATTGAATCTACAAAGCACAAGCAGGGCTTGGCTTTGAGGAACAATCCCAGTACTCTCGAGGTAGACCCCAATGTCCAAAAGTAAGAGTGATAGCAAGTAGTAATCTAACCTCTATAAACGTTTTCTGTGCTAGTGGCTCAAGCTTGGAAAGAGCTATAATCATCAAGGACAATTTAGTAGGTTCTGCTTCAGACTGTGAGACTTACCAAAAGGCCTTAGGCTTTCTATAAGAAACCTCTGTCTAGTCTAGCAGGAACTCTTGGATGATTCCCAAAGGTGCCTATAATGTTCTAACTGACAATGTTTTTGCTGGTTCCTCTTTAATGCTGTGTTTTGCACGCTACTCCACATGGGAGCTTTCCTAAGTTCATTACTACTGCAGAACTGGCTGTTCTGGCTGAGAAAAAGATCAAGCTGGAAAGATTACTCTAAATCTGATGTTGCTTTGTGGTCAGATAGAGCTGTATTACAGACCACAGAGGAACAAAATGTAGGAGAGGAACAGAGTAAAAGGTCTTTTACTTCTGTTTTCTCACCACTATCTGAGTAGCTTTTTGCAGGACTGAGAAAGCATCATCGTAACAGTATCTTGCTATAGGCAAAACTCTTCTCTGGGACTTTAAATTGTTCCTGGGCATTTGTGGAATCTAGATATCTTTCTGTAAATCAGGACCAGTGGTGTGATCTTAGAGTAAAAAGCAAATAAACAGTAAAAAAAGACTAATATGTATATGCTTTTGGTATAACTGTAACATGTAATATACTTATAATGTGTAGTTATTCTGATTTTACAGATGGTGGAACTGAGGCACAGAAAATGACATGTGTCATGGTGAGATAACACAAGGGTTTAGCTACAAAATTGCTCTTTTCTGTTTCTAGCTGCCCTATTCTTCTGTTTTGTTCATAATAACACATATGTGATCACTCAGATATTTCCCTAGCATGAATCTCATGTTGTTTTGAGCTTCTTTCATACCTTCGTTTTCCACTTAAAGGTAGTTAAAAATCACCCAAATTCTGTGTATACTACAAATCCATATTTTGGGAGGAAGTTTTGAAATATCTCATATGTCTGATTTTTATTTAAAATATAGTTGTCAGTTAATTCAGTTTCACATTTAATAACCTATACAATGCATAACTATGATTGCAGACTGTAACCTCAATTTTTCACATTTATGGGCTTTCTTGTATATTAATCTAATGAAAAGTAAAGATTGGGCAGTTGCATGTAAAACTTCATAAATAATAGTGCTTGACGCTGCTGCCTGAGTTGTGAAATAAACACTGTTTTTCTCCTGTGACATGAAGCTTTAAGGACTTTATGTCCTGATCAAGAAGGAATGCTTTAATAAGCATCCATGTTAGAGGGTTTGTGCTGTGTAAGCTTGGTACAGACCATATGGGCAAAGAGGCACATTGTGTGGCGACAACTGCCCTGCTTGTCATCCCCAATCATACTTGCTGTAATCCTTGTTTTAATTTACTCTGCTTGTACAGCACCAATCCTGCCAGTGTGGTCCTTAGGGTCCCTTCATTCCTGCCATTTATGACAAGGAATATGCAAAGGCACAATTATTCATCCACTAAGGTGACAGAGAAGGGCTCTGCTTGGGAATAGGTTCCCAGACTTGCAGCATCATAATGTCAGTTGTTAAAGCACTTCGCAGTTGCAAACAATTCTTGAGAGACTTTTTTTTTTTTAATATAAATATTTTTGAACACAAAAGTGCTAAGACTAAATGAATCCTTATTGATTAAGAAGTGCAATGCTGGAAAGTTTTTATACATAACGTTCTCTACACTTTGCCTTTTATTCAAATGGGAGGTTTTTTGTCTTTCCCCCTCCACTTAATAATTGTGCTCTTATCATTTGTTTAACTTCAGACAAAGGATAGTATGTTGAGCCACCCTTATTAAGTCTTACAGATTGTATATTGTTTATATTGTGCTGTACACCACATTCCTAAACGGACCAAAAAAAAAAAGCCAACAAAAAACCCTCAAGTGTAGCATTCAGCCTCTCAAGTCCATGATGTATTTCATTTGCTACGGTCAGAGCAATTTTAACAATGCCTTTCATTTTCTTATAGCCTAAAATTATTTTCTTTTTGTGAGGCCATTCTCCAAAACTTCTCTTCCCCTTTCAGGGTATCATTTGCAATTTAAAGCTAACCTGGTGAGTGTACTCACAATAGGCTTGCCCATAAAATGGTTCAAGGCCTGCCTGCATGCCTAATGAGGTTGATGTTGAGCTATTTAGCTCTTTGTCCTTCCATAATATCTACTTAATGCAGTTCAATGGGAGTGGATTGTTAGAAGCATTAAAGATTCTATTAAGTCTTTACTAAAGCCACTCTATTCTAGTCCAGCTGTATAGTGGCAAGAGCATTAAATTTGAGAATGTAGTGGGAACAAGGGGCCTGAAAAAGCACCTATAAAAAAAGGACAAATTTCCTAACCAAGTAAGACCACACTCAATTTAAGACCTGTTACTTTTGTATCTAGATCTAAAGAGTTTCTCAATGTGCATCTCGCAGTGTTCTGAATTAACTCTAGTTTCCTTTAATGGATGAACAAGGTACAGGTTTAAATCTTCATTTATTTCCGAAGCACGTGAGTAGATTTTTGCTTCACCACACTACTGAAAACAAGTAACGTTACAATTTTAATCTCAGAGAAACTACCAAATTCTTGCAAAGGCCTCCTTTCAGATAATATTTAAATGCAATCTATTTTCCCATTTGCTTAAATACTGTAATGAGATTGGTCTGCATCATGAATTCAGAAATCTCTGCACTTTGCGGGAAGATAAACAACACTTCTGACAAAAAATATTCATTCAGCACATTGTTTTGCTGAAGGGATTGTTTGTTATCAGGCCTGTATGGTGCTAGCCACCAGCATTGAGAAGAGGGAAGAAAAAAAAAAAAAGAAGAAGGGGTAGAATGGCCAGGATTTCACACAGTTGGCATTGACTTGGCTTGAAGAGGCAAGCACTAAGCTGTCTTTTCAACCATAGTAAAAACCCTCCATCTGGCCACCCTAAAACTCTGTTAGCTTGTTCAACTCACTGTCGGCTGATTGGGCTTTGTGAAGCAGAAGTAACAACATCAATAGTATAAACCCTTGCCACTTGAGAGTATTACATTTCATTTCATGCTTGACTTAATCAAAACTGGGGAAATGAAATTTACACCTTTTTGATGTTCTTTTCCCTGCTGTTTAAGGAGAAGAATCTTAACCCATTTGATCTTCACATGCACCCAATAAATGACCAAATATGCCAAGCTGCCAAAAGCAGACGGCTGCCAGTTGCCAGTTTATGTCAGGTCACTGTGAGAGAGCTTAATGCAGAAGGTCTTGAGTTTCATACCAAATACCTCAATTTGCAGCACGGTATTTTGGTGGCAGTGTCAACAATTTAGCTCCCCTCCCTATTAATATTAAACTATTATAAAGAAAGCAAAAATGTCATTTTTACTGGAGGGAAATATGTTAGCAGGCGGCTGTTGCGTGACAGAGTCAGGAGAGAGTGACAGAGATGAGATGAAGCCGGGTTTGAATTGCTCCTTCAAACCCTTGACATTTGTTCCTTTCTTTTCTGGCTCTGATCTACACGATATACATTGTTGTTGTTGTTGTTTTTCCTGCTAATAACAAGACAGTGCAGTGCCGGATTAGAGATCGAGTGAGTGAAAAATGGGACTGGTGATAACATTTCCCTGTGCCTGGGGGGAGGCTCATTAGGCAGGAGATCAGATCGCTACCAAAATACATACATAAATAAAATCAACAACTAACAAAGTTCTCTCTTGCAACTTGCTGATGGAGAGAGCTTTTGATTCAGCGAACACGGGCCTGGAAAGAGGCTTTGCAGCTCACCTTGCTGCTGAGTTTCAGTGTGTAGCTTGGATTTCAGGACCAAGCCACAGCTGTGGGCGAGTTGGTGAGCTCTTGCCACCACCTGCACTTGGGTGGACCCGCACGGAAAAACAAACAAACAAACACAACACAACAGGTTTCTGCCTGCCCCGTTGCTGTCCTGCTCTCTTGAAGGACCTTTCGCCTTTTGTCAAGGGCCCTCGTTTATGACTTGATGAAAACATTTGTAATAGATCATCAAATACTGATACATTCTGAGGGACAATATCCCATTTGTTAAATATAAATTAACATTAACACAGATCCCCCATCGCAAAAAGGCGAAGGGTTTTGACACCTTTTCAGCAGGACAGGCCGGGCCCCAGCAAAGAAAGCCAAGGGCCTGTAAAGGAACTTGTCCCGAATGGTGATCCTCACGGCTCTTGTGTGACAAGGTACATAGTTTCTATTCAGGAACAGGCAGATTATCGGTTACTATAGTTTCCCTAATGCTCAAATGGAGCTAAGGCCTAAGCTGAACAGAATAGGTTAAAAGGTGCCGATGTTTGGGCCTGCGAAACCACATGTTGAGAGTCAGAGACCAAGCAAAACAAAGAGCACATCTCTCTGGTCTTTGATGTCTTCTCTGAGGGATGCAGAGTGAGAAGAATGCAGCCGTTACCCCGCGCCCAGCGGCCCGGCCGAGGCGGGACAATGCGCCCGTGTGGGAGCACAGGGCGCCGGTGTGGGAGCACAGGGCGCCGGTGTGGGAGCACAGGGCGCCGGTGTGGGAGCACAGGGTCCGTGTGGGAGCACAGGGCGCCGGTGTGGGAGCACAGGGCGCCGGTGTGGGAGCACAGGGCACCAGTGTGGGAGCACAGGGCACCAGTGTGGGAGCACAGGGCGCCGGTGTGGGAGCACAGGGCACCAGTGTGGGAGCACAGGGCCGGTGTGGGAGCACAGGGCGCCGGTGTGGGAGCACAGGGCCGGTGTGGGAGCACAGGGCGCCAGTGTGGGAGCACAGGGTCCGTGTGGGAGCACAGGGCACCAGTGTGGGAGCACAGGGCGCCGGTGTGGGAGCACAGGGCACCAGTGTGGGAGCACAGGGTCCGTGTGGGAGCACAGGGCACCAGTGTGGGAGCACAGGGTCCGTGTGGGAGCACAGGGTCGGTGTGGGAGCACAGGGCCCCAGTGTGGGAGCACAGGGCGCCAGTGTGGGAGCACAGGGCCGGTGTGGGAGCACAGGGCGTCACGGGGTAGTCGGGGCACCCGGATCCTCCGCCGCGGAGGTGGGGTGTTCCTAGAGGAACGCAAGGAGAGACTGTCGCGGCCTGTCTCGGGAAATCCTTGTAACCACACATTTATTCTCCCACTTTTTCCCCCTCCAAGACACGCGCTGTGGTCTCAAACACAAACAAAGTCAGGACCCTTGAAGTACTAAGTTTAACTAGACTTAATTTGCTCTTTTCTGCATGTGTTTCCTTTTAGTCTGTCCTTTAGTATTCCATTTGTGTTGTGTGCTTTAAAAACTCTTTACAGTGCTTCAGCTAACAGCTTTTTATTTCGGTGCTTGCCTCAGTGTCTGCTTGGAATCCTCTGTGAAGCTGGTGCAGCGGCTGCTCTGCGCTTCTTGCATGAATCACTGATTCTGCTCTTTTTTCCATTTGTGGGTATACGGTGTTTTCAAACAATTCATATTCACCATAAAAATGTTCCATGTAGGATATCCCCTGATAGCACAAGCAATGCTTTTGCATTTTTCATAAGCAGGATTAAAATACCCTCTACTTGCACTCACGATGTAGGTTTCCTCCATTCTGTTGAAACTCAGTTTAGTATTTTAATTTTTTATTAAAACTCTTGTAAGCAAGATAAATGTGCATCGGCACTAAAGGGAGACTGCCAGCTTTGATAGGTTACATTGCCACAATTTGCTGCTGCTCTTTTAAGTATTCCAGCACTCAAGATCTACGTATTATGCAAAGCAAAATTAATCAGCACCTGCATCTTTTAAAATAATAGAATTCATGAATTCTAAAGTTTTATCAGGGTTATTGTAATTCTGATTGTCGTCGGTTCTTTATACCATTATAGAAAAATATCTAATTGTAACAACTGTATTCCTATAGTGAACATATTACTTGAATTCAAACCCTAACAATGGCAATAGGATAACTGTCCTTGAATTTGAGCCTTTTGTGATACATCAATAGGCTTACAATGTGCTGAATTAGCAGGCATATTAATGGGCAGATGCAGCACCAGCCCATTCTTTTTACCCAAATCTTCTTATGCAAATACCCCATGAATCCAGTTCAAAGAGCTAGCTTTAAAATGAGCTTCTACACACATTCAGATGGGTCCTTTCACAACTGGCAATGGGACTTAGATAGAAAGTGACATGAGAAAAGTTTAGACACTTGTTTTTATAACTGAACATGATCTTGTTATCATAATCTGATACTGGTAACTGGCATGGTCTGGTTGTAGAATTTTAAGCCTTTAACAGAGGGAGATAATCTAGGCCTTTGTGCTACAATGTACTGAATCCTGCACTTGGTGAAAGCTATCAATGAGAATCGCAGTTCATGCTTTTTCAAACAAAACTTTTTCATGGTAAAAGCTTTTATCCTATGATAATTACTTAACTGATTGTAGCGGTGCCTTTAACATTAGTGAGCTCATAACAAGGGCACATAAAAAAGGTTGCGTTATTTTAGAATAAATAAATTATCAAATAAACAGGTTTTGTTTGCTTGTTGAACTAAATGGTAATGAGGTCATTATTAAAAATGCTAATGCACGGCAGCATGGGTAGTAAAAGTTAATGTATTTTGTGATCTTTCTTTTGTTTGCTGTGTTTCTTGTGATTATTTCTCATCGACAGCATCTGGGTGAGAGTGGTTTTAATGATTTAATTGCAAATTTAGGAAAACCTGCCAGAGGAGAAGAAGGGGAATAGTTTTACTAAATCTTTGATGTTGAAGCCCCTTCCTTTAAAGTTAATTTAAATTTGCCTGCCATTTGAATGAAAACCTATGGTTTTCTAGGTGGTGCTTTGGATTTT
This sequence comes from Ciconia boyciana, assembly GCF_034638445.1. Classification (NCBI taxonomy): domain Eukaryota; kingdom Metazoa; phylum Chordata; class Aves; order Ciconiiformes; family Ciconiidae; genus Ciconia; species Ciconia boyciana. Next base: position 27,653,733 of record NC_132942.1, read on the forward strand.
TCTAAACTGTTTATTTTAAGAAGTCCAAAAGACAATGAGAAGGAATTTCGTGTTGACATTTCCCATACGTGCTGACCAAGCTTCATTAAAGCAATGCTTCCTACCGAATATTCTATAGGAAGTATAAAGACAACTGAGAATCGATTCTCAGCTGGAGCAAATTGGCATAACTAATTGACTTCTGTGGATCTGGTCAACACTGTTTCAGCCTTGGCCAGTGTGTGGGGTTGATAGATGTAGATAATTTAAACTACATGAGATTATTGTAAAAAATGAGGGGGGAAATAATCTGCTCTTTTATCATTGCATTTAGAGAATCACAATGTATATTAGAGTAGTCCTGTACAGCATTATTGATTGGTTTATTCTTTATAATTTTTTCTGAAATTAATATTTATAGTGTGTTCTGAAGCATTAATGAGGTGATTCTTATACCAAGATCCTTAGTGCAATAGATGAGCATAGAGGCAAGCATATCTCCTAAATAGTTATTTTCAGAGCAATACAACAATTTCATATAGACGCATACTGGCAAAAATATGGGTTGTGCTTGATAGCCTTCATGGAGGAATGCTTTATTAAGATTTAATGGCAGTAAACATGAGAGTTCCACTGAGTCTTCTGGACACTTTCTGTTTCAGCATTAATTAGCAGCATTATTTAGGGACATGAATATATTTGGTGAACGCTTTGATTTTTAGTATTGTTTTCTGTTTACTGTAAACCTGCAATAACAAACTTACATGCTGAAAGAATATGTCAAATTAATGTATGGCTACGTAGAGGGCCTAATTCTGAATTCAGATGTATGTAAGTAGACCCTTTCCTGTCCCAGAAATATAATCCATCACCATAGATCCTGTTGAGCCATTACTGCCTTGCTTATCTGCAATAAATTTAATCTTTCAAGTGAACATATTGCTTAACAGAAAATGTAGTTAAATGTAAAGGAACACATTAGGACAGTGACTGGGAGATGGGAATCTGCTCCAAAGACTGTGGTTCTGTAAGGACCTCCTTCTGGGAAACATCAGCCACCTCAGACACCCCAACTCTGCAGGAGAGGTTTGTCAGGGACTTTGTCAAATGGGTGTTCCTAGAGCACAAAATAACTGTACATGTTATGCTTTTCTGAGACTGCAAAATATTTGTATATATTTAGCTGTATCACGGTTAGACTGTGATACTTAAAGTAACTGCTTAAATCTCTCAAGTTTTTATATGCTGTTGCCTTCTTTTTTTTGTTTTGTGCATGAAGCTGAAGTGATTAAATGAAGTTTTATTGTCATGCCCTTTTTGCTCTATCTGGGAAAGTTTAACCACAGCATGGAAAAAGGCACGGAAGGAAATCAGTGTAGGAGAAGCACTGAAAGGGTGACATGTCAAAGGTAATGCAGGAGAGAAACATAAATGGGACAGAACAGTAAAATGCCTGGAGGACAAACTGCATGGTAGAGCAGTGGAAGGAGAGAGACATGAGGAATCATCTAGAACATCAGTATCAGACTGTCAAACTGTATGATATGTAAAGGAGGAAAGGAAAATCTGGTGTAAATTAATGGCAGATAACATCATCCAGGGAGTAGAACAAATGAAAAGAAACTCCAGCCTCTGTTCGTTGCTGTGGAAAGGATTTTAAGATTTTGTGCCTCATTTTATCAGTCTATAAAATGGGGACAGTAATACCAACTCTTTGAAAATGTATTTGGGGACTCAGAATGGAAATTCTCAAGAACATGTAACTTATTAATACCTGTTATTTTACTGCAGTTCACCAACAGGGAGTTCACATTTTGTAATGTCAACAGTAACAAAAGGCAAGGAAAAGCAGATTGTACAAACGAAATTAATTTGAATGAGTTTCAGTCCCATTAACATGTCTGCTGTGCTTCAACAGACAGACAGAAAGCCAGATCTGAGTAGGGAGAAGACAAAAATTGAAGTGTGTTGCTTTTAGAATTTATTTTGTGATAAGTAGAGTGACTGTGAACATGGTTTTGTATAGGAAAGCAGAATTTAATATGCTGGCATGAAAATCAAGTCCTCGAGTCCTTTTCCTCAAGGAACAGATATTCTCTGAAAAGAGAGTTTCATGATGGTGGAGACTACCTGCAATTTTAAGTCTAATTTTCAGAACACATTTTAAGAAGAGGTACAGGGGTGAGGTGAACCATTTCTGTAAATCAAAACCGGATAAAATATTTGCAGCCAAATCATATTTTGATATTTTGCAAATGAAATGGAAAGTTTTGACAGTTGGAAATAAAAACTTTTCATTTCCACATGGCATTTTTCCATAAAAGTAAAATTAATCCATCTCAAAGAAACAGGTTTCAGTATCGTTCCTTGCACTGGTCTCATTGACTTTTATGCATTTTAGTACTTTGAGAAATTGGGATAAGCATGTATTTTGCTGCTTTGAGGAACTGGATCCTACAATGTTTGAGATAAGCCTTAGTTTGTCCTACAGACAAAGCCGAAGTTCATCCCCAAGAGATTCAAATTCTTGATTTTGTCGTTTTGACATCTGGCACTGAAATAATAGTTTCATGCCCTGCTTTTCTATTTCTTTTTGTGCACAGGAGAATTTTTTTTTTTTTAAATGCTCATTTTTCAAATCTTCTTCCAGGGAATGGTTTGGCATGCTTTGGGCCCTCTGAGCAAACCAGTGTTTTCTAACTACAGGTGTTCACCCAGCTTTAACGTTGCACTGTGCTGCATTCCAACCAGAACAAAAAAATAAATTATACTCACAAAATATGCCAATGTTCCCAGTCCCGCACCTTCATCAGGGCTGAAATGTTAGTATACTCTGCTAAATCCAAGTCAACAATAAAAGAATCATGAGAAGTGCGAATGGAATTGTTTCTCTGCCAAGTGGAGTGCAACGAGGCTTTACTGTTTGATGAACAGCTGTAAATACTTTAGATTCCCCCATTGCATTCGTGCTGTGTAGATAGTAACGCTGGTGCTTTCTCTAACATCACCAGAGTCGCTATCATTACACTCAGTTTGCTGCAGTTTTATAGCTTCTCTCTGCTTTTCTTACCTTCCAGGTATTAGATGCGCAATACCCCATAGCAAATACAACTATAGCCTGAGCAAATCTCACCCTTTCTCTGTAATTTCAGAGCAGAATTTTACAGCAAAACGAGCATTCCTCCCATTAAAATGTCATCCAGGGGGATTTCCGCATGCAGGGAACACCTAAGAATTGAGTCACCTCTTCCAAGTCATACAAGAAGTTGGTGATGAGTTTGACAATGCAACCCAAATCATCTTATTCAGCGTGTGTGGTTCAGCTTGTGTCTTTCACTTATACCTGACAGGGGGGAAAGAATTATTTACTTAGTAATAAATAATTTCTGTTTTCTGAGATGTTTATCTTAGTAGCACTAGGGATTTACATGGATGTGTTAAGCATGGGATCAGATTAAAAGCTATCGGGTAACAGTATGGCTCTTTTGCATGATTATTGGCATAATTTTAGAGTCTGCGTGTAAGCCCTGTACTATGTGTGCCTGTGGGATAAAGTAGTAGCAGAGCAGTAGCTTGTTGGATACGCTAGCCATTTTCTCTCAGAAATACTTGGCACACTAGGAGAGGAGCTCAACCACTGATTTAAACATAAGGCAGGTGTGGTTTCATGATATCACTGTGGCCACAGGGCTTTCATTGTCAAACCTTAGTGCTCTGGTTTGGTTTAGAATAAAGATATAGGTATTCAGAAGTGGTCAGACCCCTTGGAGATAAAGACACTGGAACTGTGTTAGACCAACATAGTGATCAGATGTCAGCTCTGGAGCGTGAATGTCCTCAGCTGAGTGAGAATATGAAGGAGGCAACTCAGCTCAGAAGATTTAGAGAAAGAATTGCTTCACTGTTTAAGATAGCCCTTCAAATACACAGTTTATATAGTAGACTGACAGAGAGGAGAAGGGACACCAGCTCCTTAATCCAGGATCTCTGAAAGAGGATGGAAAAAACAATGTGAACATGTTACAATAATTCAAATCCCTGTAAATACTCTGTTGAATACTGAAAACCATGTAAAATTATTATTGCTCCCAAGGCAGCCTATAAATATTGTTATTGTATTGGCTGAATCCAAACATAAAATATTTTCTCCCTGGTTTGTAAAACAGTTGACAGATATAATAGACACCACTAGCAAACTCTTAATCTTGGTTTTAAGATTTAGATTTGTTCTAGATGTTAGAATTAACCCTGGTTAGAATACATGATAGATTTCTATTCTACAAGAGAAATATCCCCTCTTCAGAAGAAATCCCCTTCTTAAATCATCTAGTCTGTGACATCCCCTTAATCCCTTTATTTTTCTCAAATTTAGCATAAATACTTCCCTTTTTTACACCTCCATCTGTTTGTTCTACTTTTCTGCCTTGGTTCCTGTCTGTGATGCATTGAGCTCTGTTTTCAGTCATAAGGGCATTAGCTAAAGCAGTAGTTTCCTAGAGCTGGTGCCAGAGAAGTAGACTGAATGTCTTGAGAATGTGAAAGACATAAATATACAGAGACATATATTGATCTGTATGCGTGCAGGAGTGGAGACGGATGGATGGATAGATGGACATGCACGCAAATAAATAATATAGCCAGTGAATGTATATATGCATCTATCAGAAAAGTCGTAGAATTCTAAAATGCTCTTACTAATAGTCTGGTTAATGAATACAAATGCAGTGCAAACTCCAGCAAGCTTAATACTTACAACGGTTTGTTCCCAGGCATCTGCGGAGTGGTAAGGAGGGAGGAGAATTAACATGGGATTATCATATTGTACACATAGACATACCTGCCAATCCTTTTAAGAATACTTTAAGGACAGATCTAGAGTCTAAGTATTTGGAAGTAAGAATTGCTAAATATAGATTGTGCAAACCACTTAGCTATAATTCTTTTGAATTACTTTCTGAATGATACAACTGCATGTTCAGTTGACTTCTATAATGAAATAAGCCATTTTAATTTTTAAATGTGGGAAGATAGCAGTCCATAAGCTATCCTAAATATTTAGCAAACTTTCATTTGATTAACTAAGCCATGTTTGGCACTATCAGAAACTATCCACAGCTTTAATACTATCAAAATCTGTTCTGAAAGTGAATGGTAAAAGATATGCATGTTTTCCTGAGTTCCAGGATTCAGCACATTTGTAAGGCACATTCCACAGATGTTGGATGTTGGAGGTTTTGTGCAGGTACAATCAAGTATCTATAAGATCACCTGGCTGCGTTATGCAGTTGTCTGACAATGTGGGCTGTGGTTTCATGATCATTAATATCCGATCTATGTGCTGTCAAAGCACTCAGGGTGTAAATTTGATCTGGATAAAGGGAAGGCACATGGCGACATTTCTGTATACTTGGGTTAGCTTACAATATGCAGTTTGTGCTGGCTGTGGTAGGACAAACAATGTCTAATCTGGCATAAAGGCTGATACATATTTTTTTTAATGAGCTACAAAAATAAGATGGCAGAGGGAGGTTTTTCCACAATGTCTCTTTGCATCTTGTGACCACAGTGCTTTTTATTTGGTATTAGTGATCTAAAATCATGTTTTTAGCATATTGTAAAATGGATCCTCAGATGCATTTCCTGTTAAAAATATATAACAAACCCCCTATCTAAATGTTCTTATTGCTTTTGTTGAGCTGGGGAGAACATTTATTTTCTTTTCTTCATTTATTAATATTACATAAATGACTTATTTGCATAATTTATGGGAATGCTTTTCAGATATGTTTCAGAGTAGCTTTTGGCATAGGAAAAAGTAAGTTTAGAACACACAGGTGAGCAGATAAGTCTTGTTTCTTCAAAGTTTTTAAGCTGTATCATGGATGAAGATTTGTTTAGGGATGCTGCATCTTGAAGGGTTTTGCTGTGTGTCATTTCTCACCTTTCTACTTCTTCTGTGTGGAGGAGAGTAAGAAGGGTAGTTAGGAAAGGGCAGAGCCAAACTGCTCAGTGGCGGGCAATCTAGCAAGGGGCAACAACCACAAGAGGTGCCTTTGGAAGATTCGAAGAACATGTTAGGAGAAACGTTTCCCCCAGGAAGGTATGGCAATACTGGAAGAGGTTGGCCAGAGACCCTTGAAGGTTTTCAAAAGCTGGCTAGACAAAGTCATGGCTCATCTATTTTTCACGACAGTTCTGAGGGAGATTGGAGCAGAAATCTTAGAGTTCCCTTCCACTAATATTTCTATGATTGTGTTAGTCTGTACCTACATTGCAGAGGTACCAACAAGTAATTTATTTAGGTGCAATTTTCACTGCAGGTGGATTTTCTTTGTGGGCGAATTTTTTTCAATGGGATTTCAATGATTTTGTACTGGGGCCATAACTCCGCTCTGAAATAAATTCCATGGTTCTAATATAAAAGCCGTATATTGTATAATAATCACACTTCCCGCAACATAGCGATCATACTAAATGTTAAAAATCTTGTTTGCTTGTTGAAATCCACCATTAAAACTCATTGTGTATGTATGCTTGAAAGTCCACTTTTATACGGGCATCCTCTCAGCTTTATTAAAAAAACCAAAACAAAGCAACCCCTCAAACTACAGCAGAGCAGTTTCTACTCTTTCTGCAGCAGGACTAGCCTGAAATTCTGTATTCTTTCCTGTGTTCATCTTCAGAGTTTAGCTTTAAAAGTCATTATTGATAATTGTAAAACATTTTGAAAGGTAATGAATACCTTACAGGGTCAGACCAGATGTCCTTCTGTTGTATCCTGCTATCTGACTCTAGCTAGTAGTGAATGGTTATCAGTGTTAAGAGCAGTGCGTCATGCTTTCCCTGCTATATCTTTCCAATAATCAGTGGTTCACTCTTCACTGAACTAGGTGGGATCTGAGAATGCATCTCACAGCAGCGTTCAGCACTTTGCATGTTTAAACCCATTGAAATGTAGTATTAATTATGGTGGTGCTTCTAATGGTGCTGTCATTATTCTCTGATGGATTTTTCCAGATAACCCAGAGACCAGATGTTCATTTGGTCAGTTTCCAAAAGAAATATGCTTATCTATACATCTTTCATTTGGCATTTAGTGACATTTTCACAGCAATGCACTTGCAATTAAGAATCTTTTGGTTGGGTTTTTTTTTTTTTTTTTTTGGGGGGGGGGCGTTAGCACAACAATGAGCTCAACTGTGTTTACAATTGAACTGTTTGAAATTGCATCAGGCAATGACTCAGTCTCGGTCACTCTTCAGCTGCTCCGAGTTCTCACCCAAATGTTTGTTAAATCACTTTTGGTTGCTTTTGATTTACGGAGGCATGATTAAATAAGGAGACTGGAGCAGCAGAAAGTATCTGCTGCTGTTTGGGAAGCACAAGCCCTGGAAGCTGGCAGATGTTGGCTCTGCAGCAGATCAACCTCGTTGGAGCAAAGGTCATCCTCTAATGGAAAGAAAAACAAAAATAAAACACTCCCACCATGAGGAGATACTGAGCTACCAGGGGGAGGGAGAGCTCCTGTAATATACCACTGTGCCACCTGTGCTGTACACGTCTTTGTGGTCCTTTTACTCCTCTTTGCTCCCACAGACAAATTACAAAGTCTGAAGGGCCTGTGACAGGCCTGAGCAATAACGAAAGGGGCTACTGCTCAGCCTCTGCCCGCAGCGTGATCCAGAACCCTCCCCACTCAGCAGTGGTTCCCTCCAGTCTTAGTCTCCTTCTGCAGTACCAGCTCGTGCCCTGACCCATAATGGGCAGCCTTCATCAACGAGAGGTCTGTAAACGATGCTCTGTTCGATTCAGTCTGGAGAGCTCAAGAGGAGCTTTGGTGAGCACAGAGACACGGGAGTGGGGAGACCTGCCCAGCTCTGGCCATCGTCTTCCTGTTTGATGGAATCAGTGTGTCACAGTCGACGTTAAACTCAGCATTTTCTTGATCGCTGTTGTCCAGCTGTGGCACCAGGTCTGGCTCTGCTGTTCCTACACGGTTCCTCCATGGCGGGCAGACAGCCGAGTGCTGTGTATGCTTCCTCAGCACGAGAAGCTTCCTGGGGAGCTGTCTGTGGCTGGTTCTAGCATAGGTCCAAATTCTAAAACCTGGAAACTTGAATCATTAAGCCTTGAAGTAGTCCTTCACTGCTTACTGATACACACTGTGACATCACTGACATTAAATTCCTGTCTTACCAAAGTATGTATATTTTCATTATCTCATGCCTTCATGATGCTCTGGAAGACTGACTGATTCTGTACTAGAGAAGCTACACAAATTGACTTTCTCCTGTGTCCTCTGGGACTGGGAAATGAGGGCAAACAAAAGTCTGGTGCTTTGAAACTAAGGAGGTACTACCAAGGCACTCCATCTGCCCACACAGCTCGGGAAAGGGCTATGCCATGTTGTGAAGGGGGCACCGGATGAAGGAATCTTTTCTGGAAGAGCCCAGTTCAAATGACAGGAACAATTGATTTGCAGCACTGAGGATCTGAACATCACACTTTTATTGTCAAAGAGTCATATCTTTTAGGATCTGTTTGTTTTTTTTTTCCTTTGTGGTTCACTTAACTTTCTTTTTTATAGCTACTGTATTTAAATACAGGACTTAAAATTCCCAGTTTTCTGTGGCTGTGGGGTTGTGGGTGCTGTTTTGGTCAATTTTTGTAGAGAAATCTTTTCTGTTTACTGAGTGAAGACTTAGTCTTGGTCAGGTGAACCTTTGCTGCATGGGTCCAGGATTTTAACTGAATTTTTTCATTTCCATTTTGTGGTAATTCTGTGGTCATACAAATGCCATTTACAGAGGAAATCTGATCTGTGTTTTTCTGTTGTATGGCCCCAGTATTGTGCAACACTTTTGTTGCTCTTGTTTAAGACCGTAGTGTCTGTATTCAAGTTATGGAAAAAGAAAGAAACGCTTGGGCATGCTTAGGTGTGTGCACACAGTGAAACTTCTATCTGTAATGAAATGAGAAACACCACATTTTCAGTTTACGTCTGCATTGCAGGTTATAGGAAAAAGGGATTCCCCACTTATTGATAACTGTGCATCCTGAGATAACTGTTGTTGTTTGGTTAAAATGGACAGAATAACAAATCACAGTCTTTGTTTTTCTCATTAAAAGGGTGCTGTTTTGCAACCTCAGCCACAGTTGTTGCTAATCACATGCATTTCCATCATAGTTCTTGTCTTTGCTTTCTGTAACTCTGCTTCTTCAAAAATCCCAGTGATTAGTATGTGAAATTTCTCTGTCTTTGAAGCTAAAGACATACTCCTGATTATTGTCTTCAGTTATAGCTTTGGTGTTCTTGTTCAGCATCTTAAGAATAAAATCCCTAGCTAAATTCTTACCCTGTTATTAAGGACCTAAAGTAAAGGAGCTAACTAAAGGAAGCATGCAAATTGTGAAGCACTTGTTTTCTTTTTTTTTTTGTTTCTTATTTTTTGTTAGTTTTTGCCAATACCACTTCAATAAAGCTAGTGGCAGCGTTTAAGCAAGAACAAGCTGTACAATACATGGGTGTGTGTCTGTCCACATAAATTTCACTTCTTTAAATTAAAAACCCAATAAATGAAAACTGTCTGGATGCACTGGTTATAAATGAAAGGCTGACTCAATGTCTCCTATGGCCATTAATGAGCCTTTCCTACACTCCCTAATCATCTTGATTGCCTTATTGAATGAAACGTGTGACACAAGCCTTGTGCAGAATCTCAGTGGTGCTCAAGCACTCACTTTAGTTCTTTGTTGAGTAAGTGGTGATTTACTTCTGGCACCTTTTCAAATGGCAGCTCTTTAAATTTGTGGCCTTCAGTTGAATCTTCTACCTATGCATTTAGTTTCTCAGAGCACCAGTTATCTTCAAGTTGTTAATATCCCAGCATGTGTTAATATCAGAAAAGCCATGCCAAGCCCTTGGTGGGCATATAATTTTGCCTGTCCAACATGAAGTCAACATACTTCCCTCAAGAGGGAATTGGCTGAAGAGGAAAACAGCTGCACAGGTTCCTACTTCTATAGCCTTTTGAAAAAAGGATCTGCATGTTTTTAACCAAAATGTTCATTATCTCTTCTTAATAAAAGTTTTATTAGTAAACACCCCAGTTTTTAATCATCCCAAAGTTATTTGGGTAGCCCTTTTAAACTAAGACTGTGGCCCTGTTGTGTATCTAGTGAAGAATTATTATCCTGCAGCCCTTCGTATTGCATGAGTACTATGAGCTTCCTGTTGATGTTTGCAGTCTCAGGAAAAAGCTGAAGTTTACAGTGGAAGTGGAAAGGGAAATGATTGAATAAGCTCTGAAAACTAAACTACTCTTCCTTCTTCAAACAGATCCTTCTGGGCATGGCTAGAAAGACGTGGAGTACAATGGCAAGGAAGTCTACTAAACTTAAACTTCTGGTGTTCTCATACTTGTTACTGGCTGTGTACATGTTTAGCAGAACTCAATTCATGCTTGTTAAAAAATGAGAATGTTAACTAGTCGTTAACTGCATTGTTAACAACTTGTAGTTTCTAGTATTCTGGTTTGGGTTGGTTTGATTTGGTTTTAGGGACAACATTGTGCAAATTTAATCCATATTGATGAAGCAGTTTTTTCTGAATGTTGTTCCTTTAATAGGCTAGACAGTTAATGTTTTTAATTGTAAACTTTGACTATATCCTTTCAGTATTTTTCAAATGTGTGCTTGTCCTTATTCTTTCATTTTAGATGTTACTGAAGAAGAAGGTAACTTCTCTTGCAGATGCAAAATAATAACTATATGGCTTGGCTTTCCATCATAGTTCTTCTGCTTCTGTATCACCATTTCCACACAGTGCACATCTGATGAGCCCATGGGGCGCTAACATGGAGACCTCTCATAGCTTATCTGATATTCTGGAGAGGACAATCTATAAGAATGGTTTTTCTTATCAACAGTGTTCCCATTTCAAAAGATCAACAGATTTTGTAATGTAATTAATATGTGGGAGAGAGGGTGTGTTGCACATGGAAGCCCCAGTCAGGAACTGGGCTTTGTACATACCTGTCATCCTTCAAGAGGTTGCAGTTTAAGCAAAGCATGGGGAGAGGAAAATAAAGGGACCTTGGGGGACAATGGTGAGCCATGCAGAGGGAGTAGAGAAATGGTGTAAGAGAGACAGAAGGTTAAGGGGAAAAAACAACACCAAAAGCAAAAACAACAGAAGAGGAGAAAAAGAGAACTAGGGAAGGGGGAGGACAGGGAAAAGGAAAGCAAGATGCAAAATGAAAACGATGGGAGGAGCAATCTGTGCACCACAAACAGAGGAAAATAACACTGGAGAGAAAACTGTATTGGCTGGAGATGTCCATGATACACCTAGAGCATACCTAAAGCATTTGTATTCTTCTTAAGTGTTCTGTGTAGATTTATAATCTGCTTCTCTAAACGCTTTAAAATATTAAATGCATTTCATGCAGTTGGATGAAAATGGGATTTTATTTTGATACATATTTATTTTTTCTTTCCTAAAGTTGCCATATGCACAGAAAAAGAATAGGATGTTTATTAGTTCAACAGGAACTCAGGATGACTTGTTTTATGTGAACGAGGGTGTTAGGTATTGTGAACTATAAAAACATTTCATTGTTAGACAAGAAGAGTTAAATGTATCACTTTTAGCAATCTTCCAAATTAAACAGCCAAGTTTTGCTCTTCCCTCCGTCAATATGACATCATTTTGTTTGTACTGAAAAACTATTTTAGAGGTACATCTTGAGTTGGAACAGGTTATTTGGTGTGGCAAGAATTCATAAAATGTTCTTAGAAGTTTTCATTTTTGTCTCAGTAAGAAGTCGTCAAACATTTTCAGGCATATAAACCATATACTTTAAACGTTGCTTCCAGTGTTGAATTTTTGTTTTTTGGTTTGTTTTGGGTTGTTTTGCCGAAAGCACAAAAACATTAATCAAATACATTAGTACACAGGGGAAAAATGCATGAGGAAGAAGCTGTACACCTGTACAGGAGGGTTGTCTACATTCTGTGTTTATTCCAGTGATGAACTTTAGCCTTCTGTCACTCAGTACTTCAATATTTTCTATTTAAGCTTAGTTTTACAGTTCCCTTAAAAAAAGCAGTTAACAATCACAGTCACTTGAGGACTGGATTACGTGGATTACGTTCTCATTTAGTTTCCTCCTGATAGGACATTTCTGGTCATTTTGTCCTGTTCTGCCGAAACCCGAGTGCCCCTGAATGCTGCCCATTGGTGTTGGGATGGGGAGAGCTCTTCATCCAGCCCCAGCTGCTGTGGCACCACTTCTCTAAGGTAAGTTGCAATAACGAGGTTAAAGCATAGAGCACCAACGGGGCAAAGTGCTCCTGTAGCTGGAGCTTTAGGTGGCATCTTAATATCTTTAGGAAGCAGGCAGAGCTGGCTCTACACATGTTAGTTATAAAGGGCTCTGTCTGTGAGGGTGATGCCGTGATGTCTGGTAACGGTAACCAGCAAGGCAGTGAAGTCACTTCTAAAAGTATTGGATTGCAGCATGGAGCTTCCTGGTGTGATGTCAGGCGGCTCTCGTGAACCCTGACCACTCCGCAGCAGCTACGGTTATTCTTAGAGACACTTCCCATTCCTTAGGAAAAGCTACTTTGGGAGGCTTAGTTGGCTTTTATCTTTAGAAGCGAGCATTTAAATGTTGGACTAATTTGTAGCTCATTCGTAGCTCAGCTGCAGCCCTGCCAGCTGCGCTGGGATCAGTGACAAGCCTTTCTTCCGCCTCCAAAGCACACTTGCAGACAGATCCAGGGCCTAGGAGCGCATTGCCCCAGAGGCAACTTGGCTTTTTCACAAGCATGTAGCTGCCTGGGGGAGTTTTCCAGAACAAGTAGCATATTAGGCGTTCCCTAGCAAAGAGAGACCTTACAAGTGCATAGAAACCTTGCTGGCTTCACGAGCGTTGCATTGGCATTGCTGGGGACCACTCTGTTGTGTTTGGAGATGGAGGGGGGCTGGTGACCATGAAGTATTGCCCCAGCGGGGCCATGCAGCTTAGAGGCAGAGGCGTGAGCTGCCCAGCCAGGTCGCAGAAGGAAAAACCTCTGTCCCCTCAAGGAATGTTGATTCAGAATGGTAGGAGCAAAATATATATTTAACCAAAGCATCTTTTCTCTTGGTTGGATGGCCACTCGTGACCCTGGGACAGCATTCTTGCAGGACTTAGCAGAACAGCTGAATTGGAGACAGCCTCTCTTGTGTGTTGGACCACAAGGAAAAAAGTTCCTTTTTGGGTGGAGATCAGAAAATTAGTTAATGAGACTGAGGTAGGAATTAGTAATAACTACACTGGGAGGCATCTGGCTGTGCAGCTTAGCAGTCGTTTGGCAGTACGGAGTGTTGTTCCCACATTTACAGAGAAGCCTGTATTCTTCATTCTTGTCCCACCCATCTCTTCTGGTTTTGGGGAATGAGGTTGGGAATGTGTTTGCCCTCCCAGATTTGGAAAGTTGGTCTGTCCATTCTTGCAGTCTAATGAATAATAAATACACTTACTCAGAAGCCCAGCAGCCTCCCCTTTTCAAGCCCCCACTGCCAGCCATGCTTAGGCTTGTTGGGCTGGTTGCAGACTTCACCTGTATTTTGGAGAAGTGTGTGGTGGCAGCTGGGCAAGCCCTGGGGCAGCGATTCCAGGCACAGGCCTCCCCAGGCTGTGACACCTTGGCTGGCAGAGGGCAGGAAAAGGCAATGGGTCCATCCCTGACCTGGCAGTGGGATGAGCCACCACCCTGTCAGTTTTACTTCATTGCAAAAATAAATAAAGCTTACTTTCATAGTCACATGTTCAGATGGGACTCCCCATCTGAGGGAACAGAAATGAATGAGCACCTCTGTCTCTTGGCACAATCCATTTAGCCTGGACAGTAAACAAAGATTTATTTAAGAGAAAAGTATTTCTCTTAAATTTGCCAAGCATTTTTTTTTTAGTTCAGGCCATTTCTCCTTGTTTACACCACTGTTAACTTTAGTCCATCTTATAGGCATAGAAGATGCTTCTTTTCAATCCCATTCTTCTTTTAAGATCCAAGAAAGTGTGAAGGAGTAAAACAACCAATCACTCACGGTTAACATGAGCTGCTGAAGTGATTATATTAGTTCACGATAACTGTCCAGATGCTCTAAGCACTGGGGTCTCACCGTGGGCTGGGAGATTCCCATAGCAATCGTCAGTAATAGATAGTGTGAGAAAAAGAAACATGATCGGGGCTCTTCTTAAAGAGAGTAAAATATACACCCAGCAGGGATGAGAATATCCTAGAAATAAACAGCAGGGAGCTGAAACGAGGAAGAAACAGTACAAGAAAGGGAGCTACAATTCTGATTTCATCAGATTAGCAGAAGCTGGACAGGGGAGAAACCAGAGGATTTCTGTGAAAGCAGGAGAGCACCGTGTTAGATTCACCCTTGACCAGTAAACCCAGTTTTCACACTGGGTCTGTGTGAAAGAGCGGAAGAGGCGTGGAAGTTACGAGTGAGATGCCAGCTCATCATAAAATGGTTGGTTTCTTTCTTATTTAATTTTTCTTTTCTAAACTTTCATCTTTTTTTCAACTTCAGGACAGTTTTTTAAACTAAGAAACTGCTCTTTAGAACGGAACGTGCAAAAAAAAGTTGTTTGCTAAACTAACACAGTTTCATTAATAGCTTTGGTCTTTCCTAAGCAATGTTTTTGAACAATTTTTTTACTGAAACATAGTTCTGGCAGCTCTGTATTGTCTCGTAGTGAAATTTTCTGGCTTTTATTAATTATTGCAATTCAAGTGCAACAAATACAGAACTAACTAAATGAGCCTTTAAAACCATATTACTCTTAATTAAATGGAAACTTTGAAGACACTGGTTGAACTGGGTGAGATTCACCAAGGGCAATAAATACTTTATAACTCCTTAGTGTTTTAAGCAAATTTTAATTCTGTCTAACAAAATCAATTTGATTTTCAAAATGAGGAAAGGGGTGGAAGTAATGGGAGTGTAAGGTCAATGAGTGATCCTATAAGAGCCTTGAATTGGCAGGTGGATTGGAGCAAATCATGAGAAGGAAAGGAAAGGGAGATTTCTCATTATGGTGTCATGGTAGCCTGAAGTGATTAAAGTGTGAGGCCTTGTAGGAGCTGATTTTTCATTTCTTCAGAAATCAGGGCTTGTAAGCAAAACTAAGAATCAAAATAACAGAGGACTCTCAGCCCTACTGCGTCGTGGGTCTTAGGACCTTGGCAAAGTCTAGCTTCCTGAATAAAAGATGGAAAATGGTCCTTAGTATGTTTAATTAAAGAGGAGATTGAGAATTATTTAAATGTAATTTAAAGTGATTTAATGAAAACCAATATTTGAATATAAGGTTTTATTTCCCTAAAAATAAATCATGGCTAAGGATGAGAAACTTTACATGTCAATCCAGTGATCTGGAGACCCCTGCATGGAAGGGGAGCTCAGATGCACTGCATCTGTCGCAGCCCTCAGAGGACTGGCCCTGACGGCTGGTGTGCTGGATGTGCATGCTGGATATGTACACTGCTGTGTCTGCTAAGCTGTACAAGAGTGGAACAATATTACAGGCTGTGTAATAGCAAGCAAGACTTCCATTTTCCCTGGAAGAACGAGGAATCTGTGACATACAGTTGATTGCTGAATAGGGAATATGATCAATGCTATTGAATTGAGGAAGCATTTGGTTTAAGAATGGTTACTTAAAATTGGTTACTTTTCTCCCCATTTTTATTTTATTCTTTTAATTCTTTGTTTTCAAGTACTTTTTTTTCTGGCCTCCAACTTTCATAAGAGATGACTAGAAGAAATATATAAAATACATAAAATAATTTTAGAATGCATTTTAGTTGCATTTTGGATAAACTTAATGGAAATTTTCACAAGAAATGTTTTGAAATATTTTTGCCACAAGATACATTTAAGAAATATATTAAATACTAAAAAAACCAGAATATATGATTTGTTGTATTTTATAGACCTAATGGACACAGTTTTCACACAGGAGGCTTTTTGTGGGTTGAAGACAGGTTCTGCTGGCTGCACTGGGCTCAGGAGTCAGGACTCAGCAAATTCTCTTTGGCTGTCTTCAGTCTGCTGCTGTTACAAAACTTTGAGAACTCTTGCTCTTAGCACTTCTGTGAATGTTTTAGGAAATGTGTTTATAGTTTCAGAGTAAAGATGAGGAAGGCAATTCTTTTTCCAACAGCTTCACTGGACAGTAGGGAATCACAGTCATTTACAAATAGGGAACTCAGATAAATAAAGGGAAGACTCTGTCCATGTGCCACTGCAGGGCGGAAGATACCTATGCTACCTTTTCTTCTTTCAGAAAAAGCAAGATAGATTAACCAAGCAGGGAGTTAGCCAGGAGAGTTGTGCTATCAGCACTCTCCAGAGTCTGGTGCCTAAGCAAGCCGGCTTGGATACCTCTGTGCAGCATGGGACTGTGTTGCATGCATGCATTTCTGCAGTCATAATCTGAGTTAAGCTACAGTTCCTGTGTCCACACTAGCCTCCTAACTTCCCGACTGTCTTATTTGTCTCCTATCTTGTTCTACCCATTGATATTAAACGTTCCTTCAGGCAAAAAGGGCAACAGAAAGCCAAGTCACCTGTGGTATAGGTATTGAGTTTCTGACCTAGAACAGCACATAAGGAAGGAAAGCCTTTAAAGTATGCTGTATTTGAGGGAGGAGGTACCTGTTGGTTTTTTAGCTATCAAATAGCTCCTTTTATCCCGAAAATACTCACATTTAAATACAATGAGGGAGGACTAGCATAAACACAAGAAAACGTTTTGTGTGGTAATATGAAGTATTTCAAAAGAAACCTGTAGTGCATAATTCTTTGCCAAGCAGAAGCTGGGGTAGAACTTTCTGCTTCTCATAAATGTGAAGTTAGTTCACGTCTTTTCTTTCTTTTATGGTGTTGGCAATTATTCAGTGCCCCATAAGCCCCATGTCCTAAATTTCTTGATTCATGTCTAAACATTGCTTGTATTAGCTGTGCCCTAATTAATCCTTTTGTGCCACAAGTTGAATTTGCCCAGCATGCTTTTCATTGCCAGGAATGGATGCACCAAATCTGCTGATGCCAGAGAGGTAATATGTATTTAACACGCATCAGCACTCGCTCTGCCTTTAATAATTGCTGATCCTCCCGCACTTAATAATACACTACTAAGTTAAGGTTATACACAGCTCAAGCAGTGCTAACTATCAGGGTATGTGGTTATTCTATTGTATTCTAACCACATTTTAGGGTGTGTTTCAATTTTACAGGGCAGTCATTTACTTCAAATTACTTTGTCATTTCTTAAAGTCATTGTGTAATTCCTTTATTAAAGGAAAAGAAAAAAATATAATTTGATTTTTAAAGATGCATTAAATAACACTAATTATAATGCTTAGCTCTTAGCACGTTTTTCATCCTCATTGCTTTATAGCCATTTTGCTAGTTAATTTTTACAGCATCCTTGTGGTGAGCAGCTAGCTGTACCTCTGCCTGAAAGTTAGGAATGCTGAGGCAGGGAAGTCGAGTGATTTGCCCAAGATTACTGTGATTTGCCCAGGAGTTGGTTTTAGAGCCAATGCGAGTATTTGGTTGTTTCTGACTGCTGTGTCATGCACTCACAAATCTTTCTTTCCCCCAAACCATATAAATAGTCTCAAGAATTATTTCATCTTTAAACCAGATAAGAACAGAGCCTTAAAATGGCACAAGTCAGCTCTGTGATCAACAGAATCCTGGCTGTGTGAAGGAAGATTTGCTTCTAAGCAGCTTCACTTGAAAAATAAAATTCCTGTACACCACTGGTCTTTGGAGGCAGCAAAAATTCACGTAAATGTCCACTAGTTCTTTTCTTGAAGTTTCATCAACTAATTAGTGGTTGTGAGGCAATAATCCATGTTTCCGTTGCCTCCTTTAAGGCCTTTTCAAGCTTCAGTCTAACTACTAGCTCTCGGCCTGTGATTAAATTTCTGAGCTGCCTTTAGTCCCAAGAGCGTTCAGTGCAGTAAAAAGAAATGTTTTCAGCAGTGGGCTTCTAACAGGTTAGGTATAAAAGAAGAGAAGATGTTTCCTCTGTCATTTGTAGATGCACCATCCTTAATAGAGGAGAGAAAGGAGAGGTAGTAAACAGAAAGTGAAATGACTGAAATGGGAGCAGCTAGATGCTGAGGACTTCTGAAACAGCAGGCCATCATATTTAGGCAAACATACAGAGTAGAAAGCCTTTTTAAAATCGCTTTATCCAGACAACTTGAAGAAAAGCTTACTGGAACAGTTTTATCAATATTGTCAATTTTCTTGGAGTGTTGATAATACTGGGATATATTAATACGTGTGTGTATATATATATGTAGTATTACATTCCAGTAGTGTAATATAATATAATGTATCTATGAAATCATGTGATTTTATAAGACACAATTTCAATTTATTAAAAAAATCAATCTGAAAATGTGTCTTAAACATGTAAGAGCTTAACAAAGCTGGAAGGCAAGTTAGAACTACTCACAACTTTTAAATGCTTGTGTTTGACAGTGTTGTGGATATATTTATCTTCTAAATGTGGACTGGATAATATTATACCCATATTTATCACAGCTGGATCATTTTCAACTGCTCAATCTTTCTTGTTTGTTGACTGTAACTTTGGTTCCAGCACTGAGGGTATTCAAACTGAATCCTCCTGTTTCCCCAAATTTTAAAGTTAATTACTCTTAAGCTTCCAGCGCAGTTATCTTTGACTTAGGTATTATGTTAACCCTGTGAATACTAAATAATCATTTAAAAGGAAAAAGTGACTCTTGTAATTTTCCCAAAGGTCCTAAGCCTCCCATGGGATCATGTGGCAACACTTAACTAACATGCTGTAGTTGGCTTCAGAGGAGTTTTGTGCAGGAGCGAGGTCTGAGAGAAGCCTCCTTCAGGAGCACAGCCTTAAAAATACAGGGATTTGATACTGATAGGGGTTTTTTGCCAGGGCTTTGTCACTAATGGTAGTTTGCAACAATACAAACTTCAAGGACTTTACGGTCGGACAAAATGAAAACCATAAAATATTGCTGGCATTGACTTGCTGAAAGACTGTACTTTGTGTTTATTTGCCATAAATAAAAATAAATATTTACTTAATACCAGCATCTCAAAGGCTGATGCTGTTTCCTTGAGAGTTCAAATAGAGCCTTACCAGAGGCTACGTTGTTGAAATCTGCTCAACCAACCTTTCTTTAAAAACATTGCTTACTGTCACTCGGTTTCTGGCCTACCCTACAAACTTGCAGTCTCTAGTAAAGTTAAAAGGATGATTCATACACCTGGAGAAGGAATTGAATATTCAAGTCACTTGTCAGGCTGGCAGGTTTAAATGATATAACAGGAAGCTTTCTATTCATATGTAATGTAACTGAATCACCACTTCTTTATTGATAATTCATTATATGTTGCTGCTATCACTCTGCAGCTCTGAAATGCTTTTTGCTATAATGATTTTATACCGTACTAGTATAATGGCCTTCTGACTGTGTCAATCAGCACTACTTGCGTGTACAATAATATTATTCTGCAATCTGTCTTGGGAGAATGCTTAAAAGCTTTCTCTCATTTTCTCCATTTAACTCATGTATTATCTGAGTTTTTACATTAAATGGCCATACTTAATATCCCATGACATGTCACCTATTTTCTAGGGAGGATACTGATACAGTACTTACCAATTCCAGAATCTATACTAATCAGATTGCACCTGCCCACTTCAGCCAAGAGCAGTTAGTTCAGTGCATCAGCATTTAATCTGTAGGAAGAACTTATGAGAAGGAACAAAAACAATGTGAACTGTATTTGGCTAAATGTGGGCATGGTTGATGCAATTTGTTTTGTGAAGAGGGATTAGAAGATATTGAAGTTAAGCTGAGGTACAGGGGTCAATTTATATACAGATTTATTGCCAGAACTCAGCCTATACTGGTAGCACATTCATAAAGACAAGGGCTAATCCAGCAAATATTTATGCTATTTCTGATATGCACTTTGTGGTAGGTAATTCTGCTGAATGAGACTTCTTGGCTGTAAAATTAAACGTGTGTGCAAAAGTAACAAACTCAGTCAGACTTTACAGAGAGTTCAGTCCCAGTGCAGATAACAATCATAGTTTTGCATTGAAAGACTGCCTGGAAGTCCCAAATAGTTACTCTAAATCCCTTTCACAGTCAGGTTAACGTATTGGAAATTTTAAGACTTGAAATGCCAGCTGCTGAACACAAAATCCTACATTGGAACCAGTGCTAAGGCATTTAATCTTTTTGACATAGGCGTTTTCCCTAAAAATACTGGATACACTTAAATCTTATTTGTTGTTTGATTTAGCCAATGCCATGGTGTAAATAACTTCTATCTTAAAGAATAAAAGACTATTTACCAAACAGTTCTGAAAATTTAATGTTTCAAGGGTGGCAGGTCTCCATTTACATTAACACTTGCTTATAATATAATCCCATCTACTCTGCATACAAGAACTTCAGGCAAAGTTAATGCAGCAAGCGTGCAGTCTCCAAGTACAGGCAGAATTAATTTGCTCAGCCACACAAGAAGAATGGCAAGGTGGAAAAGCACTGTTTTAATTAGGCCACAGCCTTATTAACTCATAGGACAATAAATTGTACAGTTCATATTGTCATTCTTTCCTCGGTCTGTTTTTAAGCCAGCTCTCCTTGGGAATTAGATATTCCTGCCTGGGCACTTGCAGCTGTAGATGGAGGAGACGTTCAGTTGTAGAGCTCATATGAAGGTGCAGGAGAAGATTCTAAACAGTCAGGCAAGGATATAAGGTTTTTTGTGACTTGTGAATGGGAATATGCATAATAATGTATAGGTAAATGGCTTTTCTTGCTTTTGCTGACAAAACAGCACCCACTTGGGCCTCTCCTAACTCCTGCCTGCACCAGCACATTGACAAAAATCATAAGGAATTTCCTGTACTAGTGTTCATTTGGCGGGAAAAAATCCATAGGCAAACTGTATAGTTCCATGTTTAAAAGTTGAGAAATTGTCATAGAAACCTCTCATGGTTTGTTTTCTTGTGCTGTCATTTCCTCCGCTGTGTTAACCTGCCAGCCTTGTTTTTGTAGCCCCTCACAGGCTTTCAGAAGCTCTCAGCATATAGGGCTGCCTGGGTGGCATAGACATTGTCATGTCATGGGTCCATATCCTGTCCTAGTCTGGGTTTCTGTTTTTACCTGAGCACAAAATTAAACCTAAATGATTTTTATTTCTTCCAACAGTAGCAGTGACAACACTGAACAGAGACAGCACCCTCTACGTTGCAGTCTCACCGTGTTTTGCGGAGGCAAGCAAGCAGCGTTACCGTGTAACCCTGGAACCGGAGTAAATGATTTATACAGCCTCAGAAGGCTGGAGCAGCAGTGAGACCAAAGTATAAAGTTTAGTGGACGTGGGCAGCTTGTGATGATGAGTGCCCCAACTCCGTCTGCAGTGTTCAGACCTCCTGTAAGCCACCGCTGCTCTTTTACCCCATGCCTGAAGGTGGTAGGACCTGCCACCCCTCCTGCCCCCAGTGCTTCGCTCTAATCCTTGCAGTATGCTGTCTCCCAGAAATACAGCAAGTGTCTTTTGCTTCTAAACTACACTGTAATTATTAATTTTATGGTTTTGTTGTAACACACAGTATGTGTTTGATTGCCTTGGTATTAGTATAACTAATAACCCAATGAGGAAATAATGCTTACTTATGGACAAGTTGAATGTAAAAATGTAAAATAAAGGGATAAGGGACTTGGGGCAGAAAGTTCTTAGGAAAAAAAAATATTGGTTTTCTCTGAACGGGTTTATTTTGTAATTCAATAGAAATAAACAGTTACTATGGCAACTGTCATATCACAGGCAACTCACGGAGCAAGGAAGTTACAGTATACTTACCAATTAGTGGCAAGAGTTTTAGGATTTTTATAGAGACATTTTGCCTGTTAATGTGATGATACATCTTAACTTGGCCTTCAAGGAAAGTTAGGGTTTGCTCCTATACATCCTCTTGGCATTTACATTAGCTGTTGCTTCTTGATGTTGCACCCCTCTTTCTGGTGTCTTCCTCTTTGAAGGTTCTCACTGCTCCTTGGGCAGCCAGCAGCTCCCAGGGCCCATCATGGGGAAGCCACCCTGTCCGCAGGGACAGTGTCTCAGGCCTGGCAGTCACAGCTCACCAGAAAGTGGGGAGGAATAATAATTTACACTCTTGTGACACCCAAGATGCTCAAAGCGCATTACTAGTGTTAATTAATCCTTGCAACAGTCTGGTGAGGTAGGTAAGCATTATTACCCTAGGACTTTTCTGGGTTTTGGGGGGTTTTTTTTACTAATTTTAATATGTGAGACAGCTGAAGTTTTTTTTAAGTGTTTTCAAGGTCAGGGAGAAGTGGAAGTAAAGAGTCCCTGGTTTCCAGCCCTGCATTCTGGCCACTATTCAGCTCTCCCAGTTTTTGTTTGCTGAACTCCTCTCATATCCCTTTTTATTGTTATAAGAATATTGTTAGTACCGTCTTGAAAAAGCAAAATGCTGTAGTGCACCAGGGGTTGTTCCTTTTTATTTTACTTTTTGTTTTCAATGGACTTGGAAACACAGCAGCTCTCATGCATATACAAATTATAATCATATGTGTGCCACATTTTCAAGGTTTGAGGTTTTCTTCCCTCTTTTTAAATTTTCTTTCAGGAAGAAGGGGGGCATTTTGGTTGCTCTGCAGGCAGTCTGTATATGTGTAAAATTATCCTCATACTGCAGGGTAGTTCAGAGTGTCACATTTAATCTGTGTATTCATGTGTTGTATAATTTTCACATACACATGCACACACACATGTGCACATCTATTTTAAATTTTTTGCATATATATTTATTTTTATATATTTTATACAAATGCACATATACATGTATATTATTTCCATCACTGGCTATAGGACATAGGACTGTTGGCTGTGCTCTTTTTCTTCCCTTTAAAGAGCATTAACACCAGTGAATTTTATTTGTTTATTTATGTCGTCTCTGCAAGAGACAACCTTTACTAATATAATTTTTACTCTAGCACCACATTCACAGAAGGTTGTGTTTCAAAGCTGACATATTCCCCCTCCCTAAAGAAGAAACGTAGTGCTGTAATTTGTCTTTTTTAACTAAGCTATGTGGGTCTGGGTAGCATTAAAAAAAAAAAAAAAAGTGTTGTCCTTGTCACCTGCCATTTTTCTAGCCGACTTGACACCCCCAGGCTTCCCAACAGCTCTTTCCAGCAGGAGCTGTCTCGGAGCTCTTAGCATCACCAAATAATTGAGGTTGTCACATCTCTTGTTCATTGTTTTTTCCAGGCCTGGAAAAAATGCAAATATTTCATTGTAGTCATTAATTTTCCCATCCTTTTCTTCAAGCATCTCATTGGTTTGATCTGATGAAAAGGGCTGAAGGCATTATTGCAAACACAGTGGCATCCAGGTTCTGCCTATACTGGGGAAGAATCTCATCAGATAAAGTCTCAGGGAGGTCATCAATCACAGTTGCTGACAACCATTTTGCCTTCGTTTGTTACAGATGTGAACATGCTTAATTATTTGTAGTGTAATTAGTTCATGAAATGTCAGGAAATGTCAAACTGTGTTCACAGCACAGATTTTTGCAGCAAAGAGCAATGAGAGCAAGTGTCAGTGGGAGACGTGGAGGACTGATGGGGGGAACTGTTTCTGCAGGCAAATGAGGGAAATGGCTTGG
>NC_132942.1:27682500-27705000 GCF_034638445.1 Ciconia boyciana
GGCCCATTTAATTTTTTTTCCAGTTTATTACAATTTCTTTTTCAGATGCTTTCTTCTTGTTGATTCTACAGCAAGTAAGATTTTTTTAAACCAGGATATTGTGTTATATTTATTTTAATAAAACATCTTTTGGGCACATTTGCTTTCCTATGATAATTTAATATAGGAGCTAAGCTCCCAATTAAAAGCAAATTATTAGGATTTGCAGTTAATCCAGAAGTGAAGCAGAACACTAGCAGAATTTGCCTGTGAGTTAGGCCGTATATTTATAGTGAAGAACCAACTCCTCTCTCCTTGTTAATATGCATATGGGCAATAGCCTGTTATTTCCTTTTATCATTAGGTGGAGATTATTTTCACGTTTGTACTTATAATTGTTCCTACTTATGTAAAACACAGGCGTGCTGTGTGTATTCTGTATGGGAAATGGTGAGTTTGTGTGTGTGGGAACAGCTGAAGTACATCAGGGCCTGCGCATCTTTAATTCTGCATTTCACAAATATGGTATATATTTGACCTAATTTATTAGCCACTATCAAATTTAGCCAGAATTTCTCTATTGACTTTTCAAAAGTAGAGATGCATACAATAGTTTAATTTTGTGGTGTTTAATTTCTCTTCTGTTTTCTAGAGAGGGAAAGAAGAAATACATAAACTTAAAAATTATGAGCTCTCTGAAAAACAAAATAGATGCTATTTATGTAAAGTCTAGTCTCCCAGAGCTAATGTGTTGCTTAGGTACAAGTCCAACACTGAATTTATACTGGTTCAAATACCTGGCCTTTCTAGTTTTGCAAATTGCATTTTAAAACCTATGTTAAGCTACGATCATGGTAGAAAGCATCAACTGAAAATTCCAGAAGCTAATAAATATTCACATGCCCTATTTTATGATCAACCAGGTTTTTTCCAGTTACATATTTCTCCAAGAATTTATATTGGCTTTGTGAAACTAGAAACTTTTCAGATATGTAAATCAATCTTAGTGTTACTATGCAGTATTCTTTAAATTAAATTACAGTACAGATATCAGATTCTAGCAGTTCTTTTGCTGCAGTGAGATAATTTCTGGAGGCAAGACACCTGGCCAGGCTAGAGTGGTGATTAATTTTATGTGTTTAGGGTACAATCATCACTCAGAAAAAGGCTTAGGGTTTGGATGATGGATGACGAGTAAAGTGCAGGCTGATAGGACATGGCCCATGAATCTGTTCTACATCATCAGTTCCTTTGATCACTGGCAGAAGTTCAGAGATACTTCTTTGCATCTGCCCAAAATAAACAAGGCTACCATATACCTTTTGCAATATCACTTTTAAATACAGGCTTATTTGTGGGGGAGAAAACACATCTATTTTTGCAACAATGGCTGAAGAAAATAAAAGCAAACACTTCGGCTTGCATTTACATGCACATTTACAGACAAAATACGTGAGAGTGTGCATGTCCGTGTCCGTACACATATATATTTTAATGAAAAATGATAGTATAAAAGCAATTTTTTTTTCCCCTGCAAACTGATACCTGTGTTGACACCATAGAGGGGATTCAACATAGGTGCTGAAAAACAGTGTTACACAGCCTGTCATGAGAAGAAAGTCCTAAGTTATAGCAATACTATGCAGCATTTCTTCTTCCTTAGTAATGCTGGTGACTACAAATTGTTGGGAATCTTTCTCACTACTGATAGCAGAATGAACTATGTAACCAAAATAATTTTGATTAATAATTCAGAAGAGTTTAAGGGTGAAGAGATAGAGAGGATTTGTGCCAACCTAAAAAAAAGAATACTTTTTTGTATCTCAATTAACAAAGTACAATTTCATAATTGAAAGCAAATGCTTCTTTATCATATGATTTCTACTTTTCTTTACCCAATGCTGTCCCCTGCAGGGTGTAAGAAATCAGATCACAGAAGTACTCAGAGGCTAAAAATAATATATTTTTTTGTTTAATCCAAGAGTAAAAGAGAAAGGAATAGCTGAATTAACATCATGTCCTCTATCAGAATTCATTATCAAGCCAGCATGGTTTATAATGAATAATCCTTTCAGAAGCTTGACTGGGTGCTGTAAGGGGCATTCCTTGAAAATATTCTCTCATATCTCATTGCATATATGCAACACTTCTTTGCCATAGGTGTTATGAATTCCTAGTGCTCATGTTGATATTCTGTCTGTGGGCAATAAGATGTTAGCCATTTCTTATATGTCTCATCTGCTGCACTTGAACATGGAAATCAAACAGAACACATAAATTATAAAATCATTGTACATCTCAATGGACTTTCTTACCATTTTATGGAATGGGAAGTAAAGAGTATGCAAGACTATGCTCTGTATATGTAGAAAATATAAAACTACTACTCTGCTTGAAAGACAGGTGACCCTCATAAAAGAAATACAGCTCCTCTCAAAAAGGACATTAAAAGAAAGTAAAGAAGAGAAGCATAGAGGTGGGAGAACTGATTAGATTTCATTAATAAGATCATCTTTGTACCAAACAAAAACAAAACATGGGGCTTAAAAAAATTCTGGGAGCATTTGTTATCACATAGAAATCATACTCACATGATTGCTGTCTCCTTGCTCAACTGGAAAACACTGCTTTATCTGACTAAGTGCAAATACCAAAATGTTCATTAGCTCTCTTGAAACACCTTGGCTTGTCTTTATTGAGTTGCATTTCATCCATAGCCTTTGCACCTGGGGACACACAATAAATTTTTCTGCACAAAGGGTTTCTCAAGAGTGGTATGACTGTTCCTTTTCTCCCCAGAGTCTGAATGCATTGCATCATCTTCTATCATACTTACAAGCCCGGGGCCCGGGATGAAGAATTGTTTAGTATCTCCAAACCAAAGCTTGCCACGTAGCAGATCAAATTGTTGTTGCTCTGCCACTGAGCTGACTCAGTACTTGCTTGTTTGATTTAAGGCACAGTTCCACTGTGAAAAGTTATTGTGAAAATGGTATTTTCTTCTCCAGCAGAGCTAGTTCCTACGTGTATGAAGAATTATATGTGCTGACTCAAGTGACAAAACATAAGTATTTACTGCTTCTGCTCTTGCCAGCTCTGCAGAGCAAAGACAGAGGAGAGAAAGCAGGTTGGAGTCCATTTAATCTGTATACGTTAATACTCTTTTCCAGACTTCCGTGTGTTTAGCCCTGTGCAAATTCAGGGAGAACGATAGCATTCCAGAACTGTTTACAGGAATGTAATTTGGCCTCTACTGCTAGTGAGTAGCCATGGAAGGGAAACACTTTGGTCTCTCAGATCCTATAGTGCATGTGGAAACACCACAGACAAAAACCCCATAATGAAATAGTCATTTGAAACACAGTAAATCAATACTTTATACTTTTCTGTACTTACATTTTACCTGTAGTGACTTACAGAGTTTGTGGCTGCAGTAGATTATTTTGTGGCATTCTGGCTTTGTAAACTCGTCTCTTGGATTAACAACATCTCTGACTATTCAAAGGTAGTGGGAAAATATTATTGCTTTTGTCGTTTGTTACTACTTCTTTTAGAATAAAGCAGAGTGCCAGTTTCTTTGTATTGTCCAGCTAGCTGTCATACTTTTGGAGCTATCTTCTGCCTCGATGTTGTGGACTGTTAGCGCATGGTACTGCCCTTCAGTGACTCTGGTCTGTTCCGACCGAGCTGTTACAAGGATTAGTGAAGACTTCCTCCTGTGGCTGTCTTACACAGTCCATATGTGAAACTATGAAAGTTCACAAGGAATTATGGGCTGAGTGTTGGTTTTAGCATGTTCACAGTATCTGGCTTTATTGCTTTAGCTTGTATAACCCAGAGAGAGAAATTGTCTCTTTCTCAGTTTCAAGATGATACTGAAGCTTGCATGAGAATGGCTTGGGCTTATGTTCTGTAAAAAAAATGCAGTGGTTAGAGCAAGCAAAGGAGGAAGAAGATTTTCTTGAATATTTCAGCTACTTAAAAGAGACTTTTTAGCCATCGTCTTAAATTCCTAATTGCTACTAGATGATCAGATAGCCAGCAGTGTCTGCTGGTTACTTTCATTGTCTTTTTGCACTGAAATTGTCCCCTTTTCAGAGCTGTTTGTGGGGCTATATTTTAAATCCAGTAGAACTGAAGTTGGTGGGAATATGGCAGCCTGCCTAACTAGTCCAATACTTCACTGTGTGTCTTTGAAGCAGTAAAAGTTTAAATAGAATTTATGGTTACTGAATTCCCAAAGACTGTCCTACCCAAAAGACAGTACCCAAAAGACGGCTATCAACAAACCATGCTGTGGTATTTGAAATGAACGCTAGCCCCTCTGCTGAAATGTCCTTAGCTCTGGGAAGAGAAGGAGCAGCTTCTCTTGGCAGCTTTGGAATTTTCTGCCCCCACTAGTCCAAAAAGTTGACTTGTATTGGCCTCAGGATATGCCTATTCTTCACCTGGGAACTAGAACTAGTTTTTTCTTTAAGGGAGTACAGTCTTAACTAATGATGAAGCTGATAGCACTTACAACCTTTGGTATATGCAGTTCAATTCTAAAGTAAATATCTATAAATAAAAGCAAAACCTCATAATTATACTTTACACAGTCCGTTTTGAATATACTGTTTCTTCTGAGGAAAACTTCAGTTTCTCCAATCAGTTGTTAGAAATAGGGTAATGTCCTCATACTAGAAGGGTAAGAGCTCTCTGTCCAACCTACACAGAGTGAAAAAGATACCCAAGTAAAGGATAACTTACCTCCTAGGTACCAGCACTTAGAAGATGACTAACTCTATGCAGTATGAGATTTTTGAAAAATCCTTGGGGAAAAAAAAAAAGTGGCCTCGACTTGTCTTAAAATAGAAACTGAAAGTTTTTAAGCTTCTTTCTAACATGAGGCTAAAGTACAAAATAACAGACAATTCTTTGAACTTGTCTTTTAAATAACCCTTTAGCTGTTGTAGCCTGAGGAACAAATATTTTATTGATTTGTGTGTGTGGATGGATTGTGCTTAAATATATCCAGTTAATATTGCTTAGTAATTTTTCTGAAAATATAGATATCCGTGTAAACTCTGAGTCTGGTTTAGCTTGTTCAGTAGTTTATCAAAATACCATTATGCATGTCCATTAGAAGGAAGAATACTGCCAGCAAGAGCCAGGTGACTCCCAGCACTCACCATTTTGTTCTCATGTGTAGCAATTGAAGAGTCATATCTGTAGGCTGTATTTGCTCCTAAAATGTATGAACACATAAGCCAAGATGGAGACTTGAGTGCAAATTCACTTCCTATTCCTTAATAGCAGTTATGTCCAAGGACCCTGAGAAGAATCCCTAATTCCACTAGAGTTTTACCTTCTTCTTGGAAACCCTTTTGTTGGGAGCAGGCCTGGCTCAAGGGGATAATAGGAACTTGAAATACAAGTAAATTTGAAAAATGCACATATGCACTACAGACACATAAGCTTGAGAATCTTTAGAAGCTGTCTGATAACTTTCTGCAAAGCAGCTTGACCCCCTACTGTTATTTTTTATATTTGTATTTACTTTAGCACACAGAAAACCAATCATGTTACTCTGTCATATTTATTTTTTATGTTATTTATTTTAATAAATAACAACTGTTATTTTATGGAAGTTGACAGAGGCATGTAGCAGCTCAGAAGAGCTTACAGTCTCCTGTAAACGCATGGCACTTTCTTCCCTTGAGGTTTGAAGTTATTGGGACAACTGAAATGCTTAGACTTTATTCTTTAACAGAATCTGGGTCTAAAAATGATAATAGAATACTCTTGGAGAGATCTAGTACCTAAATATGTCCTTCTTGAAAAATATAATCATAAGTTTATAATATCACCTATATTAAAAGTTCAACACCATGTTACAGAGAAGAGACTTGACTTGAGAGCGTATATCCATTTAAATTATTGCAAACTTACTCAGTTAAACCAATATAAAATTATCTTCTGTGTTGCTGTTGGGGATCATTCTGCTGCATTCCTTTGGATGTCGAAGTGACAGGCCATTAGCCTAAAGGTGAGCTAATTGTTTAAGGAACTTTTCTTGTTTTGTACAATGAAGAAGTATTCTTGAAAATACAACACAAACATAGATATCTGTGTCAGATGGTGACGGTCCATTTCTTTTAAATATGAAAATGTAATTTTAGCATTCAAACAGTCAAGACAGTGGTAATTTAAAATAAAACAAGAACAACAGTCATTAAATGGCTGTGTTTCTGGACTTAGATTGATGCTTAACACATTGATCTTCTTCAATAGAAGCTTTCCATATTCCATCTGTTAGAATCTTTGACCTTTTCTTAACACCATTAAAAGATAAAATGTTAATCTACTGAAAAAAGAGGCATGACCTTTTAAAAGTGAACTGTACCACTTTACAGTCTGCCATCATTAAAGAACTTTATGCTCAGGAGCATGCATTATGTGTATCATAGCAATATAATTGTTTAGAATAATGTAGTTGTTCAACCAAGAAGATACATACCATGCATAACATAAATTAGAACTAGAACTATGTGAACTTTGAAAACACAATCAAAATAACATGTCAGATCAAGGCTTACTTTCAGTTTTAATCAGCCTCAACCTCAAATTTAGTTTTTTATTAATATGCCAAGATGCATGCCTAGAAGATACCATTTTAACTAAGAAAAAGGATGGTACTTTGGGACAAATGAAACCACATCACTGGCAAATCACCTATTTGTTTAATCACCTATACTTATTTTTTCAGTATAAGGAAATAGACGTGGCACTAATATTTTAGATAGTAGTAAGGAATTTCAGTAGCAAGGAAATTCTTGAAAATGGACTTAACTTGTTTGTGCTAAATCTGAATTGTCTTAAATTAGACTTCTTAATAGCAATGGCTGCAGCTCAGAACAGCGTTGAAACATGGTTTAAATCCAATTTAGTAAAGCGCTTCAGAGAGCATTTAGTTTTGAGTATGGGCTAATTTGATTCCACTTCAGATTAAGCCTCTGTTCTGAATCCTGACTACAGAGAACAAACTGAATGCATGCTATAGGTTCAGATAACCTAGTCTTATCTTCTGGTGGGTTCCAAGTTTTAGATGAAGCCCCTCAAATTGATTTGAGAGCATAGCTATATAATACTGTGTCTACTTAATAACTATGTAAGAGAGAATAATAGAAAGTCCAAGTATCTTCTGCATTTGAATGTGATGTTCTGCTAGTACTTTTTATTATATAGGACAAAAAGCTTTTCTACACAGGAAGGCTCATATTCTTCTAATTTCAACCTAAATTCTGCTGAAGTCACTAACTTGATCCATTTTCCCAACTAAATCAGTGAGCTTAGGCTGGATGATTCTGGGTTGGAGTACCCTCTCTGAACATCTATATGTTTTTCAGTGGAATTTACTCCATAAGGTAAGTGGCTGCATGCAAAATAGAAATACACCGGTTCTAAGATGACATAAATTTAGGTCCTGTTATTAATATTATTTGATCGTAATAACATAAGTAGCATTAGCAATGTCACTGTGGTGGGGGCTCTTAGACAGCCCTGATGCAATGGCTGCATTTAAATTAGCAATTTAGGGCACAGGAGGGGTTCTTTCCTTCATGAATTTGCCTTGCACCTATACCTGAAGGCTGATGGCGTGCACTCAAAGCTGTTTCCCACCTCACAAAACTGAGGCTGAAGTCATATGCTGGTTTACCATCTTGAGTGACCTGCTTGCAATGAGGACGTATGGTCCTGCAGAAGTTAACTCTCTACACGTGTACTGCATGCCTAGGACTGGAAACTGGCTTGAACTTCATTATTAGAAATGACATCATGTGCATAATTATGCAGAAAACATAGGAGAAAGCACAGGGTTTGCTAAGAGTTTTGGCAAGTAGAAAGACATTCAATTCTGTAAATGTCGGCTTTTAAACTCCTTTTTAACTAACTTTTTAACAGTTAAAACTTCGTATTCTGCTTTCTGATCACGTTGCTGCACTAGCCCTGTCTATTTCTTTTGTTCCTGTTAAATAAGCAGCACCCCATTTTGTATATGCCAAGCATTTCGTCTTTGAAGTTAGTAGTCACTTTTTTTTGTCAAGCTCTTTCATTGTTTAGACCTGCTTCCCAGTCTCAGCCACAGTTTATCACCGCAAATTTCCTCTCTTGCATATTCTTCCCTCTAGGTCATTGATAGTGAAAGCAAGCAATATGTTTCCTGGTGTTCAACCATGTGGCACTTCACTAGTCACATAATACACTAGATAAGCAGATGACAGTCTGTGCTGCTCTGAATAGCATATGTGCATACCATCTGAAAGCCAGGAGCGGGAGGACATAGATACAGCCAACAGAGGGAGTCAATGGCAGCAAAGCACTGGCCATTCAACCCCTGCTTTGGAGAAAAGAGAAGTGGACAGCTTTGCATTTATGGTCAAAGAGTGGAAGATTTCAGCCTGTTTTCCCATTAGTCCTTAGGCATCTCTTAGAGGCCATGTGCTCTTCTGCTTTCTAGCTGCAGGTTGCCTACCTGACAGAAGTTTAGTTCTAGTTTGGCAGGAGGAGGTGGTGCCCCACCAGAATGTCAGCTGTTTTGAGGAAAGTTTGGCCCTTTTTACATTTTTTGTGTCGACATGGAAGATCTGATCTGTAGCATTTGCCTTTTTGTCTACTAAGTATAACTATCAGGTAACATACAGAAGCTATAATTGCTATCTAATTAGCATTATGAAATAAAACCTACATTGTGGAGAACACCTGCTTGCTCTGTCTTTTACAATATAGTAGTAATGTTTAAAATCTCTTGTGCCTACTCATAACTTGGTACCCAAGATAGCTAAAATGATACAGACCTCGCCAACCAAAGTTGCATTCCCTTCAGACTAAGAAAGTCCTAGATCTTAGCATTGGTGAATATAATAAAGAGAAAGATGGTCTTTTCTCTTTGACAGATGCAAGCTGTCACAGTAATAGTGAAATGAGATACAGAAGAAAAAAAATTCAAAATGTTCTTAGACACATTCAGGCAACGTGTAAATAGAATAATAAATCTGGCAAGAAAGATCTGTTTATTTTTTGCACAAAAGGGCTAAGAAGTTTTTTTTTTTCCATTTTAAAGCATGAATTTCTTTTTCTTCCACCTGAAGTCTGCACAGTATTCCACAGAGCAGCTGTCCACAGCAAGAAGCTCATCATTCACTCTCTGATCAGCACATACAGTAAGTGACATGAAACTCTGCTTAATTCTCTTGTGTCTTCATGAAATAATTTCTTTGCCAACCAAAGAAATCTGCTGTTTACCATAATCTCAATTTAACACCTACTCTCAGTGTTCAAAAGTAACTGTCTGCATTTGAATGGGGTTTGCAAAGCAGAAGTAACTGCCAGGGAAAACTAAACAAGTCTAGTCTCTTCCTTGAAAGTTGGAAAAGGCTTTAGTTTTTTATCACAGTGACAGGTTACATGGTAAATAAAGTTTGAGATCTTTGCTTTGGCCATTTAAGACAAGAATTGGTTAGAAGTGAACAAAGCTGAAGGGTGCAAAACTTGAATTAAGCCCAAGTTACACATTAAGACGGTTGTTCGAAAACAAGTGGCACATGAATGCAGAGTAAAACTGGGGGGGGCTTTGTACAGTGCAACAGAGCGGGGATATTACTCCCGACTTACTGAGGAAGCCCCTTGAAACTAATGAGTTTTCAGTTAGTGAGCAGTATGGGAAAGAGGCCTTGGAAAACATTCCACTTCTTAGAAGCTAATCTATTTGTTTTCCACTACATAGAAAACAGCTAGGAGGATCTCAGCCCCAGCAAAGCTGGGAATGGTCCCACCTTGCCTCGGATTACCACGCATAACAGAGGATCATTTTAAAAAGATTTCCTCATTCGCATTGGAATCAGATAGAATATCTTTTAAGCAGCAATCAAAACAAAGGCCCTGTTAGTATTGTTAGATTAGCTAGATTTCTACAGATTTGTTCTGAAGTTAACAAAACTGCATCCAAATGAGAAATGAGCGATATGAAATGTTCTGCAGGAGTTCAAAGCCTGCAACTGCAGCTTCACTCCACTGCAGCGTGTAAAACCCCTGTCAGCACTCACCTGGGAACCAGGGGCTGCTCTTGAGGGAAATCTCTCCTGCGGTTCTCTTTCCCTAACTCATAAGGTTATGATTTGGGGAAATTCACATTTGAAAATTTAGAAATATGATGCACGATGTTTTCATGTCATAGCTGGATTGAAGTAACAATAAGTTTACAGGCAGGGTGTATTTTATGATTAAGCATTGTGTTGGAGGGTTGGAATTTCTTTTTGTCAGGATTTCTGTTTATATCACTGTCTTGATTTACTGCAGGTAAAAAAACTGGTGATGTAAAATCCTTGTGTAATTTTTCTGAAACAGGATGAGTTTTCACATCATGTGAATAGCATTGTACTGCTAACTGCAAAATGCTTAGAGGAAACTAAACTAAGTTGAAGGACTTAATATTCCATCAAAGAGTCAGTACTTGCCTCAATAAGATATTTTTAGCATTTTTGGATTTTGATATATGTGTCTTTTTTTCCTGAGAGAACAGGAAAATACTTCTCCTCCCCTCTCCCCGCTTCTTTCATATTAGGTCGTTTATTGCAGACCATTGCATTAGGTCATGTTGCATTTGATCTGCTGGAAAATGAACGGTGTTTTGAATTATCTATATGTTTCATTTGCTGCCTCTCTTTGGTCAGGTGAAAAGATAACACGTGTCACTATGTAACTTTCCTACCCGTACCCAGGCATGTACCAGGGTTACATGTTTTCGGATAAGCCGTATGTACCTAATCAGAATTATCTTGCCCAAGCACAGCTTTGGCTGCTAGAAATAATGCTTTTTAAAGCATATTGGCACATGCATTAAATGAAAAAACACACATGGTATTGAAGTGCTGCGTTCCTCTAGAAGAGGAAGAGAATAAGTCTTAATTTTCCTTTGGGGCAAAGCTTTAATAGAATCGCTGCTAGTTCATAGTCTTCCAGTTATTGTTTAAACCCCATAAGATATTTAAGGCTTTGAGTGTTTGTACCAAGAAAATAAAAACATGAATTCATTCTCGAGCTCAGATTTGGCAGCTAATAAAGTTATTCTGGCTTCTATTACATTGCTTGCCCACCAGCATTACCATGTTGCTATTATTTAGCTGAAGAGTTTTAGTGTCTTGAGCCCCTTGTACCTTATGGAAGTTGAGAAAGAAAATCGAAGGTCACAAGGAACATTGAAAAAGGTAATCTAAATAATTGCAACAGAGAAAATATAGGAAAAAGAAATGGAACAGAACATACAAACAGAGGCTAACAAAATGGTGCTCTGCCAATATCGTTAGTGCTGTCATTTAGATGTGTTTATGTGGCTGAGTGACTGCGCTTGGTAAATCTGCTTATTTTGTTGGTTTTACAGTTCTTGGTGAGATGGGGAGTTGTCGTCTTTGGTTGATGGTTTCTGAATTTTTCTCAGATTCTTCCCGTTCCCTCTAAGATGGACACAATTTATCATGTTTCCATTATCCATCCCCAGTGATTCAAGGACTTCTGCATTTTCTAGCAAACTAGCCAACTTATCACACAATATTATATGTACTTGGAATTAGATCTCATTTCCCCTCTCTCATGGCTACCAGGCATTGTATTGCAAAGTGGGACCCTCAGCAGTTGAATTTTTTTGTTCCACAGTGCCCAATACAAATAAGTTGCAATATCCCAGGGCCTGACTGGAATCCCACTCTGTCAGGATGACGTTATCGTGTTGTGCAATGTGCAAGCATATGCCAGGCTGGGCAGAAGGGAGGAAAGCCTGCAGCCATTTTAGCAGCTTCTATCTCCTCCCTGACTGAATTGGAGATGAAAGTGAATTTTGTGGTAAAAAGATACGTGTCACTTGTAATTTGTAATGTGATCAAAGATGGGTATATAGTATAGGTAAATAAATAGAAGATTGCTTACACCTTTAATTCTGTGAATCTTAGGATGCTGTCAAGTTTGGCAGGTCTGTATTTTTATCTGCAGTTGTCATCTGCTGAAAAAAATCTGGATTTTAGAGGGTCAGACTTTCAGACAACCTAGGTATACAACAGGTACTCCAGACTGTAGTTACCCAGTTTGAAAACAAAAGGCGAGTACTGTGCAAGGAGTGACTCTTTCCATGTGTAAATACATTCTTTCTACATATCAGCCTTCCTAAACAGTTTACAAATCTGTCCTTAAATTGACTACAAAATGTTTTGTTCAGTGGCCAAAATAAGGGACACATATAAGCATCAGTGTTTTGGTCCATCTGTTTTTGCTGTTTTCAAGAATTCAGTGAAAGATACTATTCTTTGCATTGTCTTTGTTTACTCTGTTATATGACTAGGCTTTATATAAATTGTGAAAATGTTTGGGCTCTCTGTTTGATTTCTAAATTTTGAAGATGAGGTTATGCGAATATGTAGCTTATGAGAAGAGCCAGGCTGACAGCAGAGGGATTGATCTCCTTTGTGGAGCATGTACAGCATGTTGCCTTGTTACCTTGTCAATGTGCTTGAGTCTCAACACACTCTCAACAGTGAGTGTCCCAGTTTGTTTCCCACATCCTCCTGCCCATAGCATCTGGGCTGAGATGGGCAGTCTGGGTTCCAGTTAGTTCTAGATGATGATTGAGGGTGGAAACCTGCAAAATAAGCGAAGTAACTCATTGCATGTAGACAAATAAAATTCTGTCTTGGGCACTTGCAAGGCCACCTGAATGTCCTTCTGCAAATAAAGCTCCCTCATTTTCAGCTTCATTGAAAAATGCAGTGAAATCAGGCTTTAATCAGGGCAAGTGACACATTCTTGTGCATATTTCAGGGTCTTAAATTAAAAGCTATTTTTTAAAAGAAGAAAATTAAATGCTATTTCAGATTTCTTGTTACTGCTGACCCTTTAGGACTGTACAGAGCTTCTGCCACCTACCAGCATGCTCGCCAGGCAGTCTGTACAAATATTATTATTACTTAAATAGAGTCTGAATCATTACCTTGTGTTTTCACTTTGTAGTGAAGTGATTTAAATATAGTTTTCTTATGTTGGGATCCTTTGACAAATGCATAAATAGTTAGCGCATTGTTAGCAACAGTGAAAAGGAAATGGATGCCTGGCAGGAGGAAGGGCAAATAATTTTCTCATGCTTGCTGTGCTCTTTCTGTAGTGTAAATCAACTCTTCTCCTCTGAAAGTAAAAACTTATTCCAAGATGTCAACAAAAGTAAAGTAATTAGGAAAGGAAATGTAATGCCTCCCTGCCGCTCCTCCCTCTCACACATTAGTAAATGAAAACTATTTAAAGATACAGCCTGAGGTAGGCTAATTGAAGGAGATGAGCCATTTGGGACCTGATCCTGGAAATGCTTACTCAAATGAGTAGCCCTTTGATTGTTTGCCTGGGTCAATTTTGAGTGCGTGTGCATGCTTCAGGATCAGGGAGGAGAAGATTCAGTCCTGCAGGGTCCTGAGTAGACCACCCCAAAACTGAAAGGCATGCACTCAAGCTCCTAGTCATCCAGTTGGTCTCAGTGGGAAGATGCGTGGGCTTAGAGTTAACTGTTTTATTGGATCACAGCCAGTTTGGTCAGTGTCTCCCAGGACTAAACCCTGAACGCTGAACTTTAAATAGAATAGGAGTATTAGGAGGCTACTTTGATTAATTAATCTCATTTGGAAAAAAGGACCCACTAGAAAACCAAAACACACCACAAAACTTTCCCACATTCGCTTGTGCCTCTGGTTCATGTCTGTCATAAAATTAACTACTGTAATATGTTTTTTCCACAATTTAGTTCTCAAATCCTTTGCTGCAAAGGAAGCTGTAAAGCTCAAAGGCATATTTTTTTCTTAGTGTTAGCAATTAATATGCCACTAGTCTTTGCATAAAGAAGTTGTCTATTTTAAAGCAACTCAAATGGGCTATTTCATTTTATATGACTGTTAATTAAGATGTTGATTAGCCCTGCTATTGAAGCATTGAAACCCTTTCTAAAGGAAATGGCCACTGTTTCAATTTTATTTTAATTAGTTGGACTTTGAGGTTATTTACTACAGAGTCAGCTATCAAAGTAAAGCTATTTAATTTGATGTTCAGTCCAAGGCAGGTAGTGCACAGAATTCCACATTTGTCTGTAACCACTGCCATTAACAGCAGTATGATTTAAGGTCATTTAAGAGTCATCAACCTCACAGATGGTAAAATGCAAAGTATCTAAAAGGGAAAATAACAATTGTTGTCTTGTCAAATAAAATCCGAACATTGTATTTTTTGTGAACACCCACTAGCTTCCAGCAATTTTATACAGAATGTGTTTCCCTTTGGGCGGAGAGTGTTAGGTCTTCCCTTTTATGCATCCTTCCATTGAGACATGCTAACCCCCTTGGGAGGTGAAACCCACCCAGATATTTGTGATTTTAAAACTTCATTTGCGTCACTTGCAACAGAGATGGATCATTATTCTGGGATAAAATCACATCCTGCACAGTGAAAATAACAGGCAACATTTGACCTGAAAAGGGAAAGAGGAAAAAAAAAAAACCCAACAACTTTAAAGTGTTAAAAGAAACAGACAGTGTTAAAGCTGCTTCAGGAAACAAATTCTCCCTGTAATGTAGTGTAATTACGATCATTTCTAAGCTAAGTATAGTACCCTAGAGATTACTATAAGTAACTTATAATAGAATTTTTATTAGTGGTAGTAATTTTTTATGATAATTAGTGTAATCTGCAGCCAATAAAATCAGAAGATATATAGTTATCTCTTTTACACCAGAAAACTATTCTTCAGACAGCTGAAACATTAAGAAAGAAAAATGTATTATTTTATGATCGTTATACACTTTTATGTTCTGATTATTTGGTATTTTTTTATTAGCTCTTTCCATTTAATGGTGAAAAATGTGAGGCATACTCAAGAGCCAGTATAAAGCAGCTAGTTTGGGGTAAGCATCTGGCATTTAGTTTCCTTGGCAATCTTTATTCCATCCCATCTGAAACCTCATCCTTTGTGGAAGTTAGTGAGTTTTAAATATTTCTCCTAGATGATGGGTTACTCTTGCATCAGCCTTGTACTCAAAGTGAAAGTGCTTTTCCTTATTGACTAGAGAGAGAGCCATAACTGTTGAAAAAATATGTTTTAACAGTAATGCTGTCCTTGGCTGTGGCATGTAGTCTGCCTATCTTTGAGACTCTCTTGTGTTGCCCCACAAGAAGCTCTTGCAGCACAATGCTTCTCTTAAACCTACAACAGGAACACACATGCAGGAATATTCCTTAATATGGATTTGCAATCCCACATAGTAGGACGGCGTGCTAATGGCTGGGCTTTGACCTCCTCAGATTTGGAGAGGCATTTTGACTGAATGGATCGGCTACTGCTGCTAAGCCAGTCGGTTTGCTGGAAATACAAAGGAAGAGAACAGTTCCAAATAAACCTATGGAAGGAATAACTGCAATTCTGCTGTTAGTATTCAGGATCATACTTTACGTTTTTAGTTTGCTTCTCTACATATCTTGCTGGCATTAGTAAGCAAAAGCTTTGCCTGAGTAAAAAAAGAAAATGCAAGACATGAGTCTTGGGTTTATCATATATTCAAAAATAGCAATTGAATTGAAAGCTGGACTATTTAGCATAGTCATTTTGCTTTAGAGTGAAGACAGGGTATATAACATTTCCCAACTTAGTTGGAGAGGTTGGATTTCACTTCTTGAAGGAGAAAAGAGGAGAGAATACTCTAGGAGAATACTGAATCCATAGAGATTTCAGATGGAAGGAGACTATTGTTTCATATGTTATCTGTGGCCCGATACACTGCTATTTTCTTTTCTCAGTTAGGGGCACAGCAACCCTTAAATGACCCTCTTAATCTGTATTATCCTAATTCATTGGCAGCAGTTATAGAATAAAAATTAAAAATTCAAGATAAGTGACATAAGAAGAACCAAAGAAGGTTTTCATCATCTTTCCCCAGCCTTATGACCTCATGCTCAAAAGTTATGCCAGGAACTAAAGAGTCTGGTAAAACCAAGTTTGCATTTTCTACATGGTGAGCAATATTAAGTCTGCTTTGGAGAAATAATTGCTCAGATTTGGTATGGGACACAGACAATGTCATAATCCTCCAGGCTGCATGGATGAGATGGACCTCTCACATAGGCTGTGCAGATGTTGAAGCTGGCATCGTGCATGCCTAAAATTCCTTGGGCTTCACTCAGGGCTGTCTGAATAGACCTAAGTGTTATGAAGAGTGCCTGCTGGCTTCCACTCAGGGAACGGCATAGATTCTCCTGGACCTTTTGAAGATTATTCCTGCAGAAGGAGGTCAGAGGTCTGTTGCATTCTCCTAGGCTTTTTAGACTTGGTTTGTCCTAAATTAGGACAGGAAAGGGGAAAAGATAAACAGGAAAAAATGGTGGTATCACTCCTTAGAGTTGCTAAAATGAGATCAGTACTCCCAGCAACTGTACAGATATTCATAATTGAGTCCTCCTCTCTTCTGTGCCCTGATGAGTGGCGAGTTAACAATGTTGACAGTTGACATACGATCTCTAGCATGTGACTTAGCGTCTGTTCAGATGCATGAGGTAGATCGAGCTCAAGAGAAGTCTGTCCCACATTCTGCAACTATGGGCGGACATTGCTGCATGCAGTTACCTGTGATTCATATTTTGAGAGTTATCCCACTGATCATAACTAATGCAGACATAAGGTGTGTTGAGCTGGCTCATGTTTAAGTATCTAATTCATAGACCTGTTTCGACAGTCTGTGAACCCAAGCATGTTCATCTAAAGACTTAAGGAAGGCATTGGTTAGGTTGCTAATAAAGATGTTCTAATGGTGTTTCCTTACCTACGTTGTCAGTGCCTTTTGTGTGGAAATATGGTAACTGGCCAACTGTTAAATAAGCAGTTGTTTCCTTCACGTCCAAGAAACCCTTACTTTGTGATGAAAACGGCCAGAGTCTTGCCTTGCCTCTTGTTTCCCCCATTGCTTTTTGGCAAAGGTAGCACTGTGCAGACCTTCAGGTAGATTCAAGTCCTGCTCAGCCTGGAAGCACACAGGCTGTGAAAATGGCACCCTGACAGTGGAGCTTCTGCCAGTGGATAAAGCATCAAGTATCCATGCTGATTCTGCTGGATTCCTGTGTGCCAGCACTTAGAGACTGTTGACCGTGAGGTTTCTCTGACACTCTTGTGAACCCTCCCAGGGACAGATGGATTTGCTCTTGAATGGCTCCATTCTTTTCTCTTTGTGAATAGAGCTGGCAATTGTTAATTTGCCCTGACTGCTGTCATGCACCACAGGCTTCTGCTTTGTCACCCCTCCTGCTGACCATGGCCTCAAGGCCAGGAGGTCTCATATTCTGAAAATGTGTGTACTTACTGTATGTGTCCAGAATGTCTTTTGGGAGGAGGGGTATCGCAGCTGAGTGTGGATGGTGTGCTTCCCCTTATTGTGCTTCAACCTGAGACTTAAATAGGATGTTTCCAGCAAGCCGTCTTGGTAGAAGCAACTGATGGAAGTTAGAGAAATGAAATTCCTGTTCCCCCTACACTGAGGAATCTTACCAAAAGCCATGTTAGCAAAAGTGATCACCCTTGGATTTCACAATGTTTTGAATTCATATATGAGCCATTATAAAATTATTCATGGATTTGTTAACTTTTGAGTTCGATTACTGAAATGTATCGTACCTAAGGCAATGTCTGAAGAATATCTGGAAGCTTTCTATAACAGCACAAAGCAGTTTCTTGCTGTCTTGGTCTCTTCAGGGTATGCTTTGCTTGCAGGCTGCTCTCAAAGTTCTCAAACTGTGCACCAGCTGCCTATGCATTTCCAGGTACAACTAAAAATTGAGTTTTCAGCCATCAGCCCCAATAATGCATCCTTCCTCCTTCGTTATATCTCTGCAGATTGGATCAGCTAGTATTCTTCATTTTTTATTATTTAGTTAAAGGTCTCTCTTCTTTTACTGCCCTCAAACCCACTGTATGTTCTTCCTCCAGCTTGCTGACCTTTGAGTTATGTAGCAGAGCTGTTTTCCAGGACTAGTTTCTAAGGGTTGATAGGTCTGAAGGATTTTACGCAAAAGGGGTTATATTTTCAGTTTTAGAGTCTGTGAATACCTTATTAGCAGACACTGGTTTATGTGGTAATTTGTCTAGAGATTAGAACAGGTGCATAGCATACTCCCAGATAAATAAAGCTTAAATTGTAATTTCCGCCACAGACAGATCAATCTGTGTAATTTAGGTGACTGAACTTTCATAGTTGGTGTGCAAGGAAAATACCTTTTTTAGAACAGCGACTGTAAATTGATAGCATAATTTGTGTTGTGAAAATTGGTCACTGTATTCAGCTGTATATAAAAAAGTACAGTCTTTTGAACTGCACCCACATGATGCACCCTAAAAAAACCCCAAAAACAAACAAACAAACAAAAAGACCCAAACATTCAGGTGTATGTGAAGACGCTCTTTCCTATGGCTGGTATTAGACATTGGGGGTTGTTTTCCTTGCTTTTCCAGGAATTTGGCATATGCCACAACACCACATCTGGTAAAGGTTTAACTGAAAAATTACTTATTTCTAAATTCAAATAATTTTTTGCCACTTAAAGTGTATATCCTGTGCCTCATGGTCTTCATCCATTCTGGCACCAGGTAGGTAAACAAATCGTATTGCTTGCCTCTTGAGATGAATATCAGAGTAATTCACTGTGTTGTGTACAACACTACCTAGAAGCCACAACACAAGTGATAAATAGTAGGTTGGCAGGGGACGGAGGGAGGTTCTTCAAAGAAAAATTATACTAAAAAGATGTAAGATTAGTGACATCATTGTCGAAAATGTGAACTCTGTATCCCCACTGGTAGGTCATTGGTAAGTAGACCCTGAGGAGAAGACAAAGCAGCAGCCGAAAGCAAAGAGTCTGTGGCCCCAGCTGAGAAATCCAGGTCACATCTGACACCCATTGAAATCCACACTCATGAATCCAGTGGTCATTAGGTTAGATTCTTAATCACCAGAAAAATGGTTTAATTCCACATATCATCTGAAGGGAACGAGCAGAAGACATCTGAGG
This sequence comes from Ciconia boyciana, assembly GCF_034638445.1. Classification (NCBI taxonomy): domain Eukaryota; kingdom Metazoa; phylum Chordata; class Aves; order Ciconiiformes; family Ciconiidae; genus Ciconia; species Ciconia boyciana. The sequence continues at coordinate 27,701,587 of NC_132942.1, forward strand.
TGGAAACAGAGACAAATTACTCTCTCTTCATTTTAGATAATGTCAAATACAGGAAAAGCTTCCCCTGCACTGCACTGGAATCCAACAGGTAATACCACTTGCTTTAGCCTTGCTAGTAAACACCTGAAAGGTAATGCGGTTTCGTGCATATAATTTCCATGCTGAACGGAACCAATATAAAATGCTATATATTAATTGATCTCAGCATTATATTTTATATAACACAATTTTACTTGAATTGTAAAGAATTAAGTGCAATCAGAACCTACTAGATGTTTTCTGAAAAGGAAAATTGCATGAGTAAAGTGTTTTCTTTTTCCCATGATTGTCAATAATGTTTTTATTTTCCAGTGACAGAAATGCTCAAAAAATACATCTCTGCAAAATGAAATATTTTCAGTTTGGGTTTTTCCCCTTCTCTCTCCCCTGTTCCAGTTCTCCACTCTTGAAACAGCAGAAGACAAAACACAATTTTTCTTGTTAATATTTCTTGCTTTTGTTCAGCATTTTTTTCCAGCTCCCCTACAACACCACTCAAAACATTAATGGAATATTTTTGCCGTGAGGCTGTATCCAGAAAAAATGTTAAGGAATTCTAAAAATAGGGATTCTGTTACTATTTGTGATGTTAGAGACTGAGCTAATTTGGCAAATAGGATGCAGTGTAAGTTTACGGTTTCAACACAATGGAGAAGTTATCAATAGAATAATGGATAGCAAACACAGAGTCTTGCATGTGTGCTTTTCTCTGGGTAGTTTCCAGATTTCACAGAGTGAGTGTAACACTGTGTTTCTGTCTTGTGGGAGGAAAGACTAGCTCACGGCCAACAGCCAAACTCCTTAAGAAAAGAAAAAGGCAGGCAGCTCCCATAATAGGGTGTGAAAAACTGACCTTCTAGAATAGCAGTTTTCAGTAACTTTTGGGTTTTGTTGAGCTGCGGTAAGGAAAGTGTAATTGTGCTGCCCGGTTCTGTTTGAACGAGCGAGTTGTGCACTTCACTGGAGGAATGTATGGAGTGTGTTGAAAGGACAGATAGGGAAGTGTGGCCAGGAATGTGATAGAGTGGATATAAAATGAGTGAAGACAAGTGTCCTCATGCTGGCTGCAGCGGTGACGTGCATTATCTCAACATGTTATCAGGAGATAGATGTTTGCATTCCCATGGGTCAGTGCAAGTTGTCACAGTTTCAACTTCCAGCTTTTTCTTATGGAAATAACATCACGAGGCGAAGAACGCACAAAAAGTCCTCTGCTTGCTTGCACCTTCACATGTGGTGGTACAATCTTGAAAGTTCTCTAGAGGACTTACGTTGCAGTGTGAAAATATGTCAATTGATTTTTCAATGGTCCTTTACTTCTATTTAAAGCAACAACATCGATTAAAATGTTTTATTCCACTCCTCCTTTTCCCACTCATTAAATCTCTTTGCTGGTAAGACTGCTTAGAATATTTTCAAGGGGGAGACAGATTTTTTTATACATTTTTTTTTTTTTTTTACCCTTACTTTCATTAAAAAAATTTTGGTTTTGATGGAGTTCTCAGCAGTAAAGTTTTGATGCCCAGTGTGAACGCTGTCACTCTAGAAAGACATTGTTCTTCTGGAATGGCAAATAGACCAAAACCTGCCACTTTCCATCCCAGCCCAACCATTTGAAGCTAGTTAATTTTGCAAGACCACTTAACAGGTTTTGTTATCGTTCCAGTGTGAAACAAAAACAAATAGCAGAGCTTCGAAGGTTTTGCAAAATGCAGTGAAGCAGTTGCCATTGTTTCTGATCTGCTAATCAATTATTAGTATTATTTAAAGGATCCCTATAGAGCCTATTCCTCAGATCCATAACAGCTGATAAGAAAAGGAATGCGTGGCTTGGAATCTTGATTCCTGTATTTACTGCATGTTGTATCTGTTCCTGGGTGTGTGAATATACCATCTGATAAGGTGAAACACCCTGTCTATACTAGTAATTAGTCATAATTTCATGTAATTATTATAGCAATTTCTCTGGTAGCTATTATGCATCCCAGGCATCTGTACTTTATGAAGCCAAATTTGTAATTTTTAATTAATATATAGTTAGCCTGTTCAAGTATGTTACATACCTTTTTCTTACCCCAGCTTTTTTGAGCTCTGCTGTACCTGCTGTTTCTGCAAAGACAGTAAGAAAAGTAATGAATTTCCAAAGTTATATATTTGTCCTAGTAAATAATTTATGTTGCAACTTCTTTTTTTTGTAAGGTGTCATAAATGTTCCAATGCTTCTATTTTTTTTTTTTTCCTTTAATGATATCCTTTCCTGTGTTATCCTGTAGATATGGTATTATCCTGTAAATATCGCGCTCAGGAAAGTGAGGGGCAAGCAGCAATGCCTCAAGTCAAGCATGCTGTGGGCAGGTTCTCTGTCAGATTTTCCACACACCTGTGTTAAAGTTTTAACATTCAGCACTCATTCTGATTTTTTCAGTCTGAGGTGTCTTTTAAGACAGAAATTGTTTATGGTGCCAATCTAATCTGCAGCATTGTTTTGTCATGTGAATGAAGGGAGAATGCGATACATTTATTTTCACTTACAGCTAAAATCAAACATGGACTCCAGTCTGAAAACATAACTTGAGGTGCCTGGGGGTGAGGGGTTTTTGGTGGGGTTTTTGTTTGTTTGTTTGCTTTTTAAGAAAGCCTGGTTTGCAGTAAAAAATGAGTAGACTTGGCTAGCAATTTTTAAAAAGCAGAAAACTCCAAAACAGGAGAAGCAGTGCAGAGATGCTGCCAGAATTAACTTTGTGATTTTCTGAATCTCTTAAAGTTGCAGGCTTAGATTTATCAACCTGTAGCCCACCAGTTTCACTGTAAGAAATGATGGTCATTTAATTGTGCATAGTGATAGCATTATATCTTTTCATGCACTGGCAACTGGGACATACTTTAATTTCCTTTGATAGATTTAGCCTAGAGATTCCTAGATTAAACAAACATAAACAATCCAAATGGCTTCAAACTAATTCCCATATAAAACAAGATTTGAAAAAACTGTATTGAAAAGTAAGCATTTTGCTTATGTGGTTTTTGTTTAAAAATTGTGATAAATCGTTGCAGCTAAAAAAAGGCTCTCTGATACTCGGTACAGCAGATGTTTGGGTACTCCAGTACCATTGTAAAATGCAGGATTTACGCAGTGAAAGCAGTGCAGATGTTTGACAGCCATGCCAACCAGCAAATGAGTGAACCCTCAAAAAATGTGTTTTCAGTTCCCTGTATACTCCCAGATTGCTTTGCACATCTTTGTATTTACTGATGTGCAACATAATTTTTTCCTGTGAAAAAATTAGTATTTACCCACACTTCTTTCACGGTGATATTTGAAGTAATAGAACATCGTTATTTGCTATGCTTAGAGTAGGAAATAACTATGACAAC